>NW_013546611.1:0-58243 GCF_000760515.2 Mitosporidium daphniae
TTTGCCCCGTCACAAGTCGTTCGTCTACAACAACAAACGGGCTAAAAGGATGCGCCGATTCAAAGTGGGCTCCACATTCGCGAAGCCTATCTTCAATGAGATATGGGAGGCAATGGTCGATGTTTAGAATTTTTTCCTCTTCATTTGTGGGGCCAGTGCATCTTCTGCCTTTAAGAAAATTCTTACACAATGGGGAGGCTTTTGGCTTGTCTTTTTCTTCTGACTGGCACGAAAACAAGGCACACACACCATGCCCAATGGTCCCTATGATACCGCGATTCTTGAAATAAACGGCATCGATAATCTTACAAAGAGTATCATTTGAAGCGAGATCCACCATGGTCGCATACTTTCCGGGTATAAGGACAATCGAATATTCTTCGGGATTAATGCTGCTGAGCGGTTTAGTGTCATGGAATCTATCGAGCAGACTGGTATCTCTTAAGAACTCGCGGACATATGAGTCCTTTTCTGTTTCCTCTTTGGAACTTGGGTCAACAGGTGCCATTCCACCATGTGGCGTAGCAAAGGTAATGGGAAGCTTCATTTTCTTACAAAGATTCAAGTATATGTAAGCAACTTCCTTGATGTCGAAGCCCGAAACTGTTTTTTGCTCCGAGGAGGGAGTGGTGCAGCATTTATCACCGGGTGGGCATGATGAGGAAATCGTGTTTGAATTGGTTAGAACAACAAGTACAGATTTTGTGGATGAAGGCATTTTTTGGGCTTGGAAATTTGCACGCCCATTTATAGTACAGAGAAAGTTAAGAGTTGAGTTTGATTTCTGACATAAAATAAACTTAAATTGATCAATCGCCTGTTTATTAGCAAATTGAGTTGTTGGAGACAAATTAACAGCCAACGGTTTGACAAACTGCCTCGGCAACAAATTATTTTATTCAATTGAGGAGCGGATTAAATTCCAAGGCAACGATGGGCCATATCGTTTGGAAATATTGACGATTTTCTTGGAGCATTCTTGCGAGTTCGCAATGCTGTTTATCATGATATCGGACTTGTTGGGCAATAATTCTTCACATCGTGTTGGATCCACCAGGATAATTTTCTCTGGAAGGTCAGAGTTGATATCCATTTCTTTGGGTTGGCTTAAAGGTATAATGGCAATAGTTTTGGAGGATAAATTTATATTGGGAGCTATCAAAGGTATTTGAGACAGGCTTCCAGACTTGCTGACAATCACCGATCCATCCTCCAGCTCGTCTATGGTCACTACAGGAAGGAAAAATGCCTTCAGCACGGCCACAGAGGCATCAAGGATTAGCTCAAAAATAGATCCGTCATCAACAAGAACAAGCACCTCGAGATAAACGGCCCAAACGGCGCTGGAGCCTTCATTGATTGGAAAGGTAGAGTGCTGCAAAACCGGATAAAGGATCGAATGCAACGCTTGGGAATATCTGATGTCCTTGTCTTTAGAAGGGTAGATTTCACTTGGGCTTGAATAAAATGAAACTTTGGTTGCAAGAAATCCACATCCAGACACACTAGGCGTGGTAACCTGCGGAAAAATGTTTATGTAAATGACTGAATTTCCTTTCCTAACGATGTGTGATTGATACTCTGAAGATTCAGACAAAGAGGCCTTGGATATTGTAAAGTCTGGTCTGGCTTCGGAAAACGACCTCCCATCCGATCTAAGTCCCTCCGCGAAAAAGGCCTCATGATACTGCTCAGGGCAAACGACGCTGAACATGAATTTTTTTGTAATTTAAAATTGACATGTCCATTTGCGCCAAATTCAATTTTATTTTCCCAATGGCAACAAATTTCTGCAATACTGTAGGAGAATGGCTTTGTTCCAATACTTTATTCTTAGGATGATACGTATGCAATCTTACAAGACATAAGCAAAATCACGGCATACTTTTCTCCCGGCTCTGCTTCTGCTAAGGAAGGCGAGCATACTTGGCAGCTACATGAAGATTGTTGGAAACGCATCGGTGAGATTTGCAATGCCGTTCTTGCATGCATTAAAATCCATCCATCGGCAAACATCTGCTTGTCCGAAATTGAGCCTGTCTTTTTAAAATCGTTTTCATACAATTCGCCTCTTGCACAAGCTTTATCCACATCGGTAGCATTATGTCCATTTGATAAGATAGATTGTTTCTGATAGAACAAAACTGTCCGGCAGCGCCACTGAGCTTGTTGCTAGAATCGCCGAAATTTATGTTTATTTTTCGAAACACTCTGTTGAAAGCTTTTCTTTTTTGGACAACGCGTCATCATGCAGCATGCTTACCAGCAATTCGAGCCAGTATTCCATTTTCGTTGCCTTGCTAAAACTGTGTGGACGTGCTAATCGCATTTTTGTTGTTCGTTCTATTTCGGCTGTTGAGGCTCTGATAAAAATGGGGCTTCCTGCCCCGTTACTAGTGCATCGTGTCAATGAGATGATAGCATCTCAAAACAAATCGCTTAGACAATATGCATCTACGTTTGTGTTGAAATTTCTTGAACAAGGTTTCGTGTTGCTACTGACTTACTTTAGAGGGCATCGATCTGCAAGAAGAAGAAAATCTTTTGCTAGGAAAATTCCTTTTGGTGGCCATAGCCGATGCCTCACAAGAGGTCCGCTCAAATGCCGTTGCAGCGTTTAAAATATACCGGTCAAAGTTTCCGGATTTCGCTTCAAGGTTGGATTTTGTTTATAGCTTTGCTAGGTTTCTCGAAACTGCCTCACCGCATGCTCTTAAGGTTTTGCAAATCAAGGTCAATTTATCTGGAGGCACCACTCCTTCTGTTTTGAGAAGGACTGAACTTTTTCGAAGATCAGCGTCCGCCTCGACCTCTGCCCAGCATACCCAGTTGAATGAAAAAAACTACATTGTTGGCTCTAATTCAAAGCTTCAAGGATCAAATGCAGCTGACGACGTTATCATTTTCTCTGCGCCATCAAATGCCAACCCAAGCGGCGGGGGAAGATTTGGTGCTTCCGTACGGATTTCTAAACCGCCATCGCCAGAGCCATGCTTGGTTAGCGGGTTTAGCACGATGCAACCACCCTCCTTTGAGGCTCATCACAATCTTAAAACGCCCGCCGTTGTTACTAAGACCAGGGTTTCATCTATTGAGTCTGGAGCGGCGAGAATTCCGCTTCCTAGACCATCCGGCTCGATATTTATTTCACCGCCATCAAGAGACCCTTGTATGCAAAGCTCAGCCAGCACTATGCCAAAGTTAAATGAGGAGGAAGATTTTCGGCCACCCGTCATTGATTCTTCGCTCCTTTTTCCGCTGAAAAGCGCAAAATGGGAAGTTAGGGCCAATGTGCTTGGCACTCTTAAGCAGCTTTTCTCCAAACGTGGCCAAATTTGTTCGGTTGAAAAGCTGACTAAAATCATACCGCTTCTTGTCGATATCTGCCTTTATGATAAACATGCCAAAGTTGTATTTTTGGCTTTTGATGCTCTTGAAGCTATGCTTGCTCCTTTTGCATGCTGTCAGGCCCCTGGGGACTTGACGGCTATTCTCCATTCGATCAGTGGCCGATTGTGTGAATTAATTGTAAAAGGATTCCAAACTGCCTTGGCAAAAGGGGAGCGAATCAATAATATTTCCTATCCAGTGGCCCTCAATTCGTCTTCCATTGTAAAGCTAATTTCGCTGCTGCTTCATTTGGATGTTACGGCTATGAATTGCCGCGCAGGGTTGTATTTAATCTCGGGCATTAAATGTAATTCATTTGCTTCCTCGCAAAGCTTTAGATCTACTTTGCTTGGAACTGTGATCCCTGCTGTTATTGCTCTTCTTCCACTGGCGGTATGCAATTCAAGAGTGAAGAATATCCTAGATTGCCTGATCTCTTGTAATACCCTTTTTTCGGACAAGAGCTTACGTCCTCACATTGACAAATTACTCGCCTCTTTTTTGATTAAATCCCATGCGGTAGTATTGGCGTCGTCAAATAGAGACCCCAGGCTTTCTATGATAATTAAAGGCCTTCCCTCTGCCCTTTTGCATGCTACACAAGAGATGCAGGAGAATATCCTACTCGAAGAAAGTCTGTCGTTGTCTGTTTCTGCAGCCGAAAATGAACCTCTGATTGAGGAATCTGTGCAATCGTACAGACCAACCAGCCATGAAGTGCCTTGCATTGCCACTTTTCATGCCGATTCACATAATCATACGAAGGAAAGTGCGGGTGTTCAGAAACTTGGGGATGAAATGGATACCAGCACAAGCCCGAACGCAAATGTGGCAACTTCAGTTGAGAGTCCAATTGTAGCAAATGAAGTGCATATGGCTGCCTCAATTTTGCAAGACAACTTGGGCTCCAGTCAATCGCCACTCCACGCTATCGTTGGCAAAGAAGCTACCATGAACCATGATCAACCACATCCCAATCAGGACGCATTTGCAAACGAAGCTGCTCGGTATGATATCACTAATGAATGCGATATCACTAATGGATGCGATATCACTAACGAATGCGATATCACAGATGGAGATGTGTTCATCAATGAAAACTTGGTAAGACTTTGTTTGTTTGACGAATGTAGGAATTTGACATCGAATGGTATGACAAGACGGTTATTCTTGATCCCTCGCAGTTGGAAGGATTTTATGAACATATTGGCGAGTATTCTTTGCCACACCTTGACACTGCATTGGAGCCTTCCAACATACCGATTCACATGTAAACTACATGCAATCGAAAAGACAACATACGAGACCGGATCAGCGAGCGGACATCATCCAGTTTCATTATATAAAGCAGTGCATAGCATATCACATCTCCATTGTAGCCGCGATGGCGTTGGCATTTGTATTGATAACTTGGTTGTGGATCTTTACTTAAGTTGTTTATTTACAAATAGACCTCATCAAGTCTGCCAGATAACTAAACGAAAGGGATGTCCAATAAATGCTACCTTGATGAGTTTAGTATGCAAGTTCCTCCAATTAAAAGAGAAGATCCCAGTTCTTGGGCATTGTATAACGAAACAAGCCGCATCTCCTCAAAGGTAACTCCATTGATAAGGAATATGATCGCTTCCTTGGGCCTAATCATGAGAATCGCAAAACAGTTAACTTTTCTTTGACGGGTTGGTCGAAAAAGGGAAACTGCTTGTCCGATAACTTTCCTTTGATAAGAAGTTCGATCACTTGCTGAAGCTGCGGCTTGTGCCGTGTATAGACCAACTCCACGTCATCCTTTGATGGGAAATAAACCAAATTAATGCACTACCTTGATCCCGGACGAAAATGCCTGGCGTGCACGGGTAAATATGGAGTCCTTAAATATGTTCATAGCAGAGGAGTTGGAGCCACTTGCGTCACACTCAATTTTTATGTCAAGAATGGAGAAGATGCGCCTGAGAGAATCCAGAAACTAAAAGTCTATTCAACACACCAAATACCTCGATTTGTTCGTTGGTGAGATCTGGAAACAGCTGCTTTATCTCGGAAAAAGTTCTCGATGAATAGATTCCCAGCTTCACGATCGACAACACGGCCAATTTAAACTTCATTGCATCGTCGTGGATCAGCTTTTTGGACAGCAGAGACTTTAGTTGAGAAATGATGATTTCGGCCTCAGGATCTACAGAAGCATTGTTTTCAAGACCTAAATACATGCCGCCGAAGCCTTTTTTTCCCGAGGCAGAGGAAAGCGTTGCCGACACCAAACTTTGCTCAAATTCGGAAATTTCGTACAAAGAAAGATGATCAACGACATTGTGAAGTTTCTCCAAAAGCTTGACGTGTTTTTGGACATTTGCTTCGCGTTCAGAAAACTGCCCGTGTTGCTCGGTAAATCGCTTCATTTCGGAAAGAGATTCAATTTTCAAGTGTTTTCCGCGCATGTCAAAAAACTCTTGAATGTACGTTTTAAGAGCAAGGCCAACATCCCCATAATATTTCAGCCTGTTTTCAGAAAAAAACGGATCTCGAGATTCTTGGAATGAAAGGGCTATGGGGCCGGTGTTCGTCGAAGCAGGCTGCTGATTTTCTTCATCTTGCTCGTCTAGCAGAATCCGATCGTCTTTAATGTTAAAAAACTCGTGTAGCATTGATTGGTATGACCACGGAATCAAAAGAGGGGTTATCGGGTCGATGCTTCGATCTAAAAGAAGTAAAATTGGCGCCGTGTCGCACACCCGCGGAAAAGAAAAGAGCTGCGGATCCTCCTTGAGCATATCCTATTTTTAGCAAAAGATGCGCCTACACTCAATGATCTTGCCAACTGGTACGTCATTGGCGAGGATGCCATGTACCTAATCAGCGGTCTTTTCTGAAGCGTCAGGATCAATGCAGCCAGCGACTCTGTAGATCGGTACAAGGCATCTTTATCCCAATGGCCAATCGACTCTGCAGGCATACAGTGTGGAATGCCAAGATAGAAGGAGCATTCGCTAGCCAGAAATACATCCAAGAACAGTTCCTAAACTTAGAAAAAAAATCAACACTGATTTCAACGACTCGCTCTTGAAAGTCCTGCTTTGCAAGAAATTCGATCTGCGATGGCTTGACAAAATTCGCAAAGTCTATGCATTAGTCATAGCGAGCGGCACATATGGAGTAAGAGGCGTATTTTGGCGCGGCAAGTTCGGCAGCAAGTGCAGAAATGATTGGCGGTGTAGGTCTGACAAACACAATGCAATTTAAACACCTCAAGCTGGAACGCAGCTCCACATTTTCAATAAGGTCGACCAGGTAGATCTCCTTGGTGAGCAGATAGGAGAGGGGCACGATCAAACTCAAATATTTGATCTACATCATAATATGCAAGTTGCAGATACTGTCGTGGAATCCACAAGCATCACAGTGGGCCCACTCGCGGAGCGTGTAATAGCATCAATGTACCTCTGAAAGCTCTTCAGCAAATTCATGGGTAAAATTGAAACCTGAAAATTGAAAATTGAATTGCATTTGGCAATCACAATGCAAGTTTTGATTACTTGGAATGGGGTCGAACTTTTGGAAATTGGACTGGAATTTGGAAATTGGTTTACAATTTTGTTCAGTGTGGTTGGGGTTGCATTTTTTCACATTTAAAATCTAAGATTCCGCAGCATCGTATTCTTGATGGGGGCCACGGAAAGCAAAATTAACATATGCGATGCCCTCAAGTCCATCGCATACAAGGAAAAGATATCGGAGATTGTATTTTATTTTCTCTTTCTATTAGCCATTTCTTGAAGATGAGCATCCCTTCTGGTCCACTCTATGGCAAGACCAAGGGCTGCCGCTTGAGGAGATACTTGAGAAAATCCCTCCAACAGTAATCAGAGAGGCACTCCATTCCAACCCAGAGGCGGTATTAATCATCCTCACAAAGGTAAGCCCTTTCGTCTCTCAAGCGCAGCTTGTTGCCGTGATCAAGGAGTTTCTCGCACCCACCTTTTCGGGCCAGTTTCCCAGTGTCCGACAATACGTGGCAGATTCGGCCACCATCCAAAAACTGCTACATGCAACGCGAATGCTATGCAGGATCCTTCCGATCATATTTGAAGATCAGAAGCTACGAATCCTTTTTGCTCAACAGCACTCTGTGCCTATAGGCAGTGCCGTTGACTCGACCGAAGAATGGGTACACGATTTGCTCTTTTTTTAGTGTGGACTGGCGCCAGCTGTTCTTGATTTGCTCTTTGTGCCTGGGTTTACCATCCCTCCCAATGCCACGGACGAAAATATCAAGGTTTTCTACTCGATCTGGGAGTCCGGAATTGGTTCTGAAAAGCAGGTAGAGTCGTTCCAACAAATCGACCTCAACCGCATGGAAATCATACGCCTCATTCTTGTGCTGTTTTCATGGCGCATGTTCCAGGAGCCATGTATTAATGTCCCTTCCTATTTGTAGCTTCGCGAGAGTTACCGCCATTTTCTTTTTTTATTGCGTGTACCCTGAAGGAGCCGCTCGTGCTCTCGCTTTTGTGTTCATTGCTCAACGTGATTCTTAAATTTGACCCGAATGGCTGGGGACTACCGTAAATCCATTCGCATAATCGTTCATAGGTATTCGCATCTTTTCTTTGCCGACGAGTATTGCGAACAATTTGCTTCTCTTTGCGTCCAATTACTAAACTTGCTGCTTGATTTTGACCCCGCCACATATCTACTGGATGCAACGCCTTGCCCATCTGAAGAACCGCGTGCAAATCACACTTTGAAGCCCGAATTGACTCCAGAGCCCCAGCCCGTTTCTATTCCGGAGTCGATATCCCCTGAACCCGTTTCAAACTGCTCCGTGACCGAATCGAGCCCAGAATTGGGGGTCGGTGACCTTTTCAAGTCCCCCATTCTAGATGATGTCAACCTTGCCAGCGCAAAAGCTGAAGATATCAAAGAAAATGATCCCCCCACCCATACGAATACACGCTCGTTGCTTGAAGATGTCCCTCTAGAAATTGATATCACTGGTCCGTCGCTCAGAGCAATCATATTTGGCCCCGAAACCTCGGGCGACATCAAGGTTAGTCTGCTTGTCTTATTTTTTTAGACGTTCGGCAATAGCTTCCGAAACTACTTGGGCAAGCTGTACCGCGAATCCGACTTCCGTCGGATTTATGCAGGCTTTTTGGCGTTGTTGACCAATCCCATTCGGGTAAGTAATTTCCCCACTTGCCATAGGCTTCTTCGGCAGTGCTCCCTGCATCTGTACATCAGATTTCGGTCTACCCTGAGATCATGATTCTACTGTGGAGGCTGATTGATCTCAATTCAGCCTTTTTCAAGTTCATCGTGTATGAGGAATCGATCCTGGACTTTGTCTCGGCATTGACATATTACGCCTCGGAGGCTGAACTCGATCAATGTAAGTGCGTTCTTTTAAATCCAGCTGCCGACGGGTTGGTACACCTATCCTGCTTTGTGCTGCTGCAGCTTAGCAGTGAGCGCGAACTGGCCATCAGGCTTAACACACCGTATACGGATTTTCGGGTCCACGGCCGACACTTGCCTGAATTTTCTGGCTCATATGGAGACTTTTTCGTGCTATCCATGGTTCGGATCCTTGGGGCCAGCAGCAATCGCCTGCTTACGATTGGTGAATGCCTGTTGACGGCAATTCTGAACATTTCGCCATACTTGAAGGTGCAAATACCCAAGTTTATCTTTTAGACTCTTTCTCCCGTCACAACACATCGGCTTATTGCGTTGTTTGAACAACTTGCACGCCTTTCCGTTGACCGCTCATCGATACCGCATGCCAAGTGTGCCCACCTGCTTCTACGCACGTTCACCACCATGATGCAATACCAATACGACGGCATGGTGTGTCTGATTGCTGGATTAATGCGTTCAAGAGCTTTCTTCGAGACACTTGCCAAGTGGCGGTATTCAGATTATGTCATGGGCGAAGGCATCGGGTCCATTTTCAAACGGGATCCGGAGATGCAAGCGGAGATCTCTAGTACGCATCGTTGGACCGAAGAAGAGGTAAATGTGGCAACTGATCCGTAGTTCATGGAAGCATTCAAGCTACTTGATTGTTCACTGCTAGTCAGTGTCTTTAAGTGCCTCGATCCTGATCTCAAGTTGCTACTCAAGTAAGTTTTGGTTCAGTGCTGATTTTTGCATTTCCCTGTTGAATGTTTCCCGCTTTTGTATCGATTTATTTAACAATAGAAGAGATGATGCCGTCGTAGCTGAGGATGAAATGGTGCGGTTTCTGCGCAAACGCACGCTAGTGGGGTTGGTACCACTCAACTATCCTCTACAGGTGATCCGCTTTAGAATGAGCCCAGAGATCCAATCGTGGCTCACCTCATATATGTATGGAATTGTTTGTCTGCATCAGGAGCAGGCCTCGATCTGGAACAATACGGCCATCAAGCTTTTTGTGGTACGCTACGAAGATTCGGAGCAAGGTATGGGCTTGGAAACATCTACCTCAGAATCTGAGTGCCATAACGACATAGTACTGCCTTTAATGCCTTAGGAAATTAATTTCTTTCAGCTCAATAAAAATTCACAAAAGAATTTGTTTCAATCCCCGGTTTGGTGGAAATTTAATTTAATTTAATTTGGTTTAATTTCAAGCCTAGCCAATAATTTTAAATTAATATTCAATGAGCAGTGTCCTGGAGGAGGGCATGAAGCGCCTTGCCGTGTCCACAGCGACTGATGCGTTTGCGGCAAAGGAGCCCTTCTCTATTGTCTTTATTGGCCATGTAGACGCCGGTAAATCGACCCTTGGTGGCCACATCCTGTATGCAACGGGTCAGGTGGACCAGCGTACTTTAGAAAAATACGAGCGCGAGTCCAAAGAGCTTAATCGTGAATCGTGGTATTTATCGTGGGCACTGGACACAAACCAAGAAGAACGTTCAAAAGGCATCACCGTCGAGTGTGGAAAGGCATCTTTTGAGACGGCTCGTCGTCGCTTCACTATTCTCGATGCTCCAGGACACAAGAATTATGTGCCAAACATGATCAGTGGAGCTGCACAGGCAGATATTGCAATCTTGGTCATCTCGGCACGTAAGGGCGAGTTTGAGACGGGGTTTGAACGCGGGGGACAGACGCGCGAGCACGCAATGCTAGCCAAAACACTTGGCGTCCGCCGGATTGTTATCGTCGTCAACAAGATGGATGATTCCACCGTGCAATGGTCTGAGATTAGATACAAGGAAATCGTTTCCAGACTGACAACATTTCTCAAGGGATGTGGCTTCAAGGAGCGAGATTGCGATTTTCTACCACTTTCCGGCTTCACAGGGGATAACCTCGTCGAGCGAATCAAAAAGAGCATTTGTGCTTGGTATGATGGGCCCTCATTGTTACAACTTCTTGACGAACTGCCCTCATGGGAGCGGAAAGTCGATGCACCCTTCATGATGCCCATTTCTGAAAAGAGCAAGGATATGGGCACACTTCTTTCGGGGAAGATCGAATCGGGCTCGCTTGTTCGTGGGTCGCACCTTTTGGTGATGCCTAATAGGCGAGAGATTGAAGTGACCTCCATATTTTTTGAAGGTTCAGGTGAGGTTGAGGCTCAACGTGCGTCTTCTGGCGACATTGTTCGCATCAAAGTAAAAGGAATTGAGGAGGAAGACGTCTCGCCAGGATTTGTACTTTGTGATGTGGATCGTCCAATTTCCGTGGTTACTCGCTTCATGGCACAGATGATGATAGTCGAGCACAAGAATATCATATGTCCGGGATACACTGCTGTTATGCATGCCCACTCGCTAGTCGAAGAGGTTACCATTATCAAGTTTCTTTTCCTACTTGATCCGAAGACTGGGGAGAAAACCCAAGCAAAACCAAAATTTGCAAAGCAAGGCCAGACGCTCATTGTCGATATCAAGTGTTCAGGCCCCGTCTGCTTAGAGACGTTTGAAACGCACCAGCAACTGGGTCGCTTCAATCTCCGCGACGAGGGAAAGACCATTGCAATTGGCAGGATTCTGCGCTTAGCTTCCTCCTCTGCCCCTACTGACTTGCATGTCAGTCAATAATAAACCTATTTGGAGCTGCACTGTTACCGACTTGAATCGTCGATGTGGCACTGTTACATTACGTGCTGGCAATGGCCCTAGTTTTGGATTCCGTATTTTCCAAGTTTGCGCCTACATTCTAACAAGCAGATGTGCCAATACTTATGACCACCTACATGCAAGTTGAATGCACACATTTTCCTGGTGCCCAAATGGGCCAAAACACTATTTATGTGTGATGCCAGCGGTTTATTGACGATAAATACTACAGCGTCTACTTGGCGGCAGCAGTGGCGATCTTACGGGCCCCAGAAGCTGCACCAGCCTACTGTAAAAAGTATATACCCTACCTTGTAATTGAAGCGGGGGACATGGCGAACGCGGCGTCCATCACGGGAACGTACTCTCACCACGCGCGAATGAATGGCGCATGAGACACAATATTGCATCTTGATGTAGAGCTTTGGAAGGGCATATTCGTCATAAACGGATGCTTCGGAGATGTCGCGCACAGCGGCGCTTTCAACGATGTTTCGGACAAGGAATCGTTTGACAGCCTTGTCTTTGGGTGTGCAGCGCCCACAATTGACACAACGAATGGGGTTTACATGTCCGCGACCGTGCTTTGAACGTCCACAATTTCTACGTTTTTGGGTCTACAAAGAAAGATAAATTAGCATGATCTACCATTTCCGGTGATGGATGTAATCAGAAATAAATCGACGAAATAATTGGAAATGTTCTCTTCGAAATTTATTACCAATTGGCAACTTAATTTTAATTTAGACTTTAATTTTAATAAAGTGTCTCATACTCGATGACAGAAGTTCTTCTTGCACCCTCCTCTATCATATCGAAGCCGAGCAGGGAGAGTAGCTCGCTTTGGTCTTTATAGACTGTAAATGCAAAGTTTACCAGCATAGCCATCAGAAATACGACCACAAGAACGGATGGACCGACCAGGTCGTCATACGGGCCTGGATCTCGTTCCCGAATTTTCTTTGCCCGCCAAAGATATGTATATAGCGCATAGAATGAGAACACTACCGAAACAAGGGTGAAAATATATCCCGAGATCTTTGCAGTCTTGTGCCCCAGTCCTACGAGTGCGGTAGAGACACCCCCCAAAAAAATGGAAAAATGGAGCCAAGAAAGAAATGTTCGCTCATTCGCAAAGAAGACCTTCGGCTCCACCCGTACAGGAACAGCTATTCGTTTATTAACGAGGGTATGGTTTCCACTTGTTGTCTGAATCCTGCTATTTATTCTGGGCGATCTTTTTGCAGGGGGTGTCAGTGTCCTGGTAGTTAGTGAATCCCTTCTTATGATTTGGGGTCTCACGGATGACCTTAAAAGCAATGGATGCTGCTGCTCTTCACTTTGGTTCTTGCTAGATATATCTATGATTACGTGATTGTTATTGGGGTTCAATGAGGAGCCTTGTTTCTGCGAATGAGAACTAGCACTCGATGGTTGCAGTTGCGATCCCAAATCTGCCTGTTGTGAATTAGAAGATGCAACTAACAAGGGGGTGATTGATCCCGATTCAAACTCTAGAGCACTATCTGCAGACCGGAGCGGGCTTGAAATTGGCGTAAAGTTTCCCTTGTTTTGCCGGATATCGATATTCATTTGGGAAATCCAAAATGGAAATAGCTGCACTTGTTTCTCATAAAGGACAGCAATTCCATGCACAAACTTTGAAAATTTTGGGACTTCCTCCATTAACTGGGACGAGATCAAGTCGGTAATCCATTTTGGCGGATCAGCACCGGTCTCTGTTTGCAGCTTGACTTCCAAAATGGCATAAGGAAATTTTACAATTTCCGACTCTGGAATCTCAGCGTATGGGTACTCTAGCGAGCTGATATCTTCTCTTTTCCAAGAATCTTCAGAGGCGGGATTCTCTTTAATCATCACCAGTTCTGTATCGAGGGAGATGCGAACTGAAGCATCTCCCGGGTATTGAAATGCCATTCGATTGTATCTTGTACGAACATATGGGCGGAGACGCCTTTTGGATATCGTTTCCTGCACTTCGGAAGAAAGCTTTGAGAGCTCGTCAATGGCAGCATCATCCTGCTGCTTCAATAACCGCTTTTTCATTAGCGCCTTTTCGAGCGTATATTGTCCTGTCAGATAATCTTTGACATGTTTTTCCTTCAATTGGAATCGGCTTTTAAACGAAATTTCACCGGTCCAGTCTTCCTTGTGGATTTTCCGCTCCACAAATACAAGTTCAGGATCATGGGACTTGCCATACCATCGAATTCGGATTGCCTCCGCACCTTCTGATTTTTCTAGCCTTCCAAGATATAGTTCAAGTGCGTCATTATCCAAGTAGACAGATGAAATTGAAAAGTCGAGCGTTTGAGAGTAGGCTGAGGTCATCTGCTGCTTACTCGCACTATTGTATACGATGACGGGAAGATGTTTAAGGATTGCCAGCTTGACATCGGTGACATTGTCTGGATGGACCCAATATTTGGCCGTTTTTCTGATGAACGTCTCCGAGTTGGTGGAACCATTTGCAGATTGGCGATCTACAGATGCCTCTTGTGAGGAGGGGGAAGATAATCTATTATATAGATTGGAAAGTCTGAGCAAAAGAATATCCATGTTATGAATGTAGAGCGGGTTATTGCGAAAATGCAACAGAAACATCGGCTTCAGTTTGTAGTCGGTATGTTTGTCGTGTTTCTTTAAAATCTTCAAGATCCCCGTAAAGTTGAGACGTGTGTATCGACCAAGGGTACCTAGTTCAAAGCCAATGTTGCCGAGCTCCTGTTTAAAGTGTGCAACGGCATTTTCATTAAGCTTCGGAAGCGAGACTCGGCCAAACACATCTTCATAGTGTTGGATTTTTCGCTGCAACTCGTCAACTTTCATACTTCGAAAATTTTCAATCTATCGGGTAGGGGAATGGCAACGATACCTTTGAAACTTCCTTTTCCAAACGCTCCACAAACAACGCCTCGTCTTCTTCAGAAAAATTTTCGTCGCTCCGTTCTTTCAGCATTTCTTTGAGCTTGTCATATTCCAAGTAGTAAAATCTCCAATCCGAATAGACTTTGTTTGCAAGCTGCTTTCCAAATTTCATAATCCAAAAATATTCGACCCGAATATTGATGATCAATACGCCATAAGGTTTGAAACCTGCCGACCAATGAAAAAATAGGGTTAGCTTGAGATTCCCCTTGAAACTAGGATTGGCTATCTGAATGATCTGGCGTTTCAGGCCTTAAATTTGAATTTAATAAACTTTTACTGGAAATCACTGCCAACCGCCGCATGTTTGATCTTTTCCATTATCTTAAAATATGAGCCATCATACAGGGACACGATTGCCGATCGATCAAGAGCATATCCGGACAAAATCCACAGAAGTATCCATTCGAACTTTGAGGCAAACCTAACACAAACTATACGGTGCTTTTTGGACATACCATCCGAATGGATCCAGAAGATCCCTAAATGAGTTTGTCATGTTCCAGATGTCTTCAAAAGAAAATATTTTGATCGGCGATTTTGCCGTGCTTTCGCTAGATCCAAAGAGCAAATCCAGCCGTTCGGAACTGACATTTCCTAGGATTAGGGGCGGATTTGGCCCTACCCCTGTGGTTGTACACCTCCGAGTCAGACCCGTGCTTGCATCTATGTATATTCTTAATGTAGATTGGGAACGTCGGATCTGGAATCCACGAATCCTGTGTTGGATACGACATGAAGCTGTGAATAACAATGGTGCCAAGAACGGAAACGATAACTCCAAACCTAATGGCACGTAGCCCCTCGTATGTCTCCATCAGGGTTATAACACCGTCGCCATTTCTACAAATCATCAGTAATTTTATCGAGACTACCTATCAAAGAAGGCAACATGGTTTTGCAGATTGGTCTCCCACATCTTTATGGACTCTGTAGGCTTTTCATATGTCTCAATGTGGCTGCCAGAGTTAGCGGCCGTCATTTGAGAAAGGCTTGGCCCCTTTGAAGAAACGAATTCACCGCTGGTAATCTTCATTGCTTTCGATGTGAACTTGAGTCCGCTCAATTTATAGGGAAGGGTTGGCTAATTGACAACCTGCCATTGATCAATTAGTGTCATCTTTTAGTCTATTAAATTTCCATAAACAGAAAATTTTATTTCAATATCCGTTTGGCATTTTGCTGATGTGGGGGTTGGTTTGGGTTGGTTTGGTAATATGCTTCGCCCAAATTACATGTGTCAATCACGGGTGTGGTAGCTCATCCGGCTAGTCTTGATCAAGTTAAGTTTTGGGGTTTGAAATCATTTTAGGCCTGCAATTTAAGGTTTTAAATAGAATCCTCTTTTGTTGATCCGCTTTAGCCTTAACAGATTCTTTGATAGAATTCAAAAATAGCGGATTTGGGCGCAAATAAGCTCCGACGCCCTCAGGGGTCCATACTCTAAGGAAGATGCCATCGTCGTTACCAGATACGGCATGGGAAATTGCAATCCAACCAATCCCTGATAATGCAATTTCAATACCGGGGATTCTGATGGGTCCTTTAGGAATTTCCACTCCATCCAGGGCAACCTTTAGTTCAGGAATCTCCACATTCTTCAACTGCTTTTGGGTCAAGGGCGAAGTTTGCTCTTTTTTCAGCCTTTGATACTCCTTTTCGGCTTCCGCAAAAGTCCTATTAATATGAATGGGGAGCTTTCTCGTTGCAAAAATGACGAAATTAGTAAAGTGTTTGTGTCCATCTTGCTCCTTCTCAGCATGTGTATTTGAACAAAGATCAATCCTAACAAGGGGACCAATCCACATTGATTGGCCTTTTAAAACCAAATATCTATTTGCTTTAAATGGAGAACTGCTAGAAAAGAGCTTTTCCAAACTTGAAAGGGTAAGGAATCTTGGGATCCATCCAAAAGGAAATACTCCCGGTGTATCGATTAGCACACTTTTTTTTGAATTCTTCGCGAATGATCCGCTTTCTTGGGCAACTGTCTTTGTGAAATCATGAGCATAGTGCAAAGAAGCAGAAAAGAAGCCAACCGTCGTCCCTGGAGAAAGCGTTGAAATGCTAATTTTTGGTTCTGCCGTGTCACACTTATTTTCAAAGAATCGCTTTGTATTGATGATTTTGGTCCATAGCTTTGATTTTCCGGAATTAGTGGGCCCTACAAGATAAATACTAGCCTTTGCAGAAGGAGGCTTTCCTCGCATCAGAATGGATGCGGCTTTTGTAAGGGAGGCAATCATATTGTGACAATTAAACCCCGATTTTGCGCTGACAGGAACCACGTCAAACACGGGTCTCTTAATTAATTCAGTGGCGGCCCACTCCTTTACATGGTTTCGAAATTTAGCCAATTCTTTTTCATCGCCCGTGATGGACAAAGGAAGCAAATCGATCTTTGTCAGAGCAATGATTACTTGAATATCTTCCATCGATTGCAAGTGGGAAATTAATTTTCCAGGCTGATGACTCTGGTCGTGGAAAGTTGCCCATGAAGTAGGGAAATCTGTAGAATCTACCAACAAGCAAAAAATGGCTCTTTTTGCGTTATAAGTTGCCAGGAATTTTTCCCACCACAAATTGGGGTTGACTATTGAAACATTCTTCGTTAAAGGAGTAATAACGGAGATGGAACTTCTTTCGTTTGAACCTGGGGATTCTTTTTTATTCAAAAGGTTATGGCATTTTTGGCAAATAGGAATTGCAGGCTTTTTTCTTTTGACGCTACCTTCACCTAGAGGCTGCTCAGGGAGCATCGAAGTGATAGGGCGATCATCAACACACGTTGTATTCAGACGATTTTCTATTCGTTCCATATCAAGCCGAGATAACTGCCTCCCTTTAAGGGCATTATTTCTTGGAGAAGAACGTCGCGCATGCTCCAGTTCTTGTAATATTTTGTCTCTCCTACTTGACAGATTAGGCAGATATCCAGGGCTACCAGGGAGTCCATTCTCGTGAAATTGCGCGCCGCATCCAGAGCACTCCTCTAGAAATTTTGTCAAGAGCGATGAAATAGACGAAAAAAACATGTGAGAAGAAAATCGATGCCAACATCCCGGGGGCCATGCATGGAGGGCTTTGGGAGAATTCATCAAAATTTAATTTTAAAGTTTTTAATTATCGAAATAAAGCAATTTGGTGAGGTTCCACATTGTCACTTTCACTTTACGTCTGTTTGATAACGGACATCAAATCAACGTGTCTTGAAGACAAATCGAGGTTCCTAAAGTAAATTTGGAAAATCAAACCCGAGGAATCCAGAATACTTTTTGCTCATAAAAATACAAAAATTGACAAGCACGTAAAAGACGTGATTGTGTCCCTATAAAAAGTGAGGTCAAATCTCTTACATCAATTGACAAGTAGTGGGTGTCATCCAGCAGGGATACAAGCAGGAAATTGGAGCTAGAAGGGCTTGAGCGCACGATTTGAAGAGGAAATTGCCGAATCATAGACTGGTAGGACTCAAGCGGTCGCTTATAGCCCCCGAAAGAGCTGTATTCACTCCCACTAGAAGAGGACAGGCCCATTCCATATCCAAACAAATCAAGCGCATATTTAGAGAAGGTGGAAATGGACTCATCGAAATAGGGTGACATCAAAAGGTCCATCTTGATGGCGAAGATCCCAAGTAATAGCTAAGAAAAGAGCAAAAGTAAATACCATACCTCAACGTCGGAAAAACAAGAATCCTTTATATCGGCGTCCACAATAAACGGGGATGTTGAATCCATGGCCCCAATGGGGCCCCTGAAAGCGGAAAGATTATCCAGCATGGAAAGGTCTAAGAAGGGTTAAAAGCACACACAACCTTTGATTCGATGATAAATGAAAGAGCGAATATGGTCATTGTTTTTGAGCTCCAAATGCGAGTGCGAAGAGGATGAAGAAAAAAGTAAATGCGGGGAAAGAAACAGCTCCAACTGAAGTCTTCTGAGCCACAATTCCGCCTAAAAATTTGGTTGGAGATCCACATCAAACCTTTCCGGCGGACAAAAAGATAGCATAGTCATTTGCAAGAACGGTGCAAGAAACCTGTTTTAGAGACAAATCGGCAACACTTGGCCAGTGCACTAGGCCATGAAAATGAACACCAAGTACGATGAAAGATTTTACTTAGGCAGCCATACTGAGGCAATGTGGCTTCTTTTAACAGAGTGTCAACTTTGATCATTTCCGAATACAAAGGGCGCAGCAGCTTTGATACCAGCCACTAACATTCATTTGATATACAGAATGCATTACCTGTTTTAGATTTTTTATGGAGACTGCGTAAAACTTATCATCAATGTCAAACTGATGGGCAAACGACAGAAGACGCGGCTTGGTAATCGAAGACTTTACAGTGGACTCATTCATTTCCTCCCTCCCAGGGAGAAGAGTAACTCCGGTGCAGTATGGGCGCGTCTGTGGCAGAACAAGAGGTAGCTTTAATCTTTGCTCTATTTTCTCATCAAAAGGAAGATCTGATAGATGATGGTCTTTAATTGGAACTCTGTCAGATATACCGAACGAATCTGCGATTGGAGTCCGAATGGGAACACGGTCAACAAGCAATTTGGACAAATCTGATTTCGCTTTTACAGGCAAGGGCTGCCTTGAGATTGTTTTAACAGGGTATTGGAAAATCAGTGTGATAAGGTTGAAAAAAAGCAGAACCAAAATGATCCTATATGCCTTATCAAAAATACTATCTGCATAAACCCCCAATCCTTCGGAGACAGGAAAGCCTTGAAACAATGGGATATGTTGCAGAAAATAATACCATATAAAAGAAAAAAGATTCTTTCCGCTTATAAACAATAAGAGTATTATTGTGAATGAAACCACGTTTAGGAAGATCAGAGAAGACTTGGCTTCCATTAACAAATTTAATTTACAATTGGAAGGGCACACTAATTTACAATTGGAGGGGCACACTAATTTACAATTGGAGGGGCACACTAATTTACAATTGGAAGGGTACAATTAAAAGTCATCCCTTCATTAAAGAAACTTGGTTGTATTAACACACACTAACCCTAAATTGATCTGCTAAATTTGGGGTTACAAGCTTATCGATGAGGAGCACAGAAATTATGACCGATTCTTGCGGTTCCGAGCAAATTTTAGCGCGAAATAGCTATTTTAAGCGACCTTCTAAAGTAGCAATAAATCTAGCGATGCGAATATTTGGCTATCAATAGGGCTGATTGTTGATAAGCCTAAAAAGTTGTGCTCAAAGAAGCCAAAATCACATCAAGGCGCTTGAAGTTTGCGTTTCAAGGCAGTTAAAGGAGTAGGGTGAGGGGCATGGGCATTGAAATTTGCAAAAATCATACCAAACAAACATGCGCAAAAAAATATAAAAAGAGGCCATGTTCCGAGGGACACAATCTACAAAACAGCCGCGTACTTTGAGATCCAAAAACGACATGCAAACTTTCCACTAACCGTGTATGTTACGACCGGCCCACAACTGATCATGTTTCACTTCCTTTACTTATATGGTACAGATTGTCGTGCTACACAAGCTCAGCGTCCTCCAGAAACCGGTACTCGAAGGTGAACTCGGACTTTTTCCGCTGTGACCACGAGGCTTCATAGTCAAAGTAAATGTATGTACCCTGTTCAAAGTCCTCTGTTACGATTTTGGGCTCTTCATGCCGCTGGAACCAAGTAAGGTATTTCTTGTGATATCTCCACGACTGTTTTTTGAGCTCCCTTGCAGCGAGATACTGCGCGTAGGTGTTTGGCAAAAAATAAAAGACGGCAAACAGGCACTCGACATCCATCCGCTCAAAGAGTGAACTACGCCATACTGTCGCGTGTGGAGAAAGCCGTGGAAAGTTGAACCGCTCCCATGGCGCTGCTGAGTGTGTGTTTGGATCGATTGCGGACATTTCAGGCCTGAAAAAGGCATCCTCCATATTGGCAACGAGCTGTTCCAGCCCCTGTACCTTTGGAAACCCCTGCTCCACAGCTTGTAGATGTTCATTGCTGACCAAATCGAGATGGGAGTTAAGACAGCTACTTGCAGAGAACATGAACCACGGCACTGCAGAGATCGGGGGTTCCCGTTCCTCGCTGACGCCGGTACCGGCTGTTCTCTTCGCAGAGGACGGATTCTCTGGCGAGATAATTGACTTTGGTACATTCGACCACACCTTGATCGGTGTCGAAGATACAGGAATGTTTCCCGTTGATGTGATGGGTGGAATAGAGACATTGGAAGCGACTTCAGCGACTAGCCAATAAAAACATCAAACAAACCTTTAGAAGAGACGAACGTTGACTTTCTATGATGATGCTGATGCTGATGATGATGATTGTGTCCACTTTGCGGAGGGGCCAGAGGAGGTGAAGCCGAAAGAAGCTTGGGATGTGGAAGCTCTGATTCCCCCAGCACGTCATGGGGCCTCTCATCTTCGTCATCAGAATTGGCTGCGCTAAGGGTGGACATGCTCGGCTTGAGCAATACCTCTGCCTCCAATGCCGAAAAGTCAAAATCGCTGTAGATGGAATCGTCCTCGAGATAATCCGGATTCTACCGCCATTGAAAACTATTTCCTACCTCTCCATTCTCAAGATAATCGTCCATAAAGTCGCGCAGGGAGCCGACCTCCTCTGAGAGAATGTGTTCATTCTCGATCATTCGCAACACAAGTTCCAGCTTCAAGATGTGGTGATTGTGTCGCGCTACATGCGCCTCTAGCTCACGCTGGCGCGGCGACTTCCCCGCCATCTTTGCGGAGGCTGCCCGGCGACTGCCAGCCCCTAGGGCCGTGTTGCAGATGGCCTCCAGCTCTGCTTCGTTTGAGTCTATCAACGTTTTGAGATGGTCCATGGACGTGGAAATCCATGCCACTACTTCTGCCTTTTCCTTTTCTTTGGGATCGACTTTTGAGATGGCCGAGAGCCCTTCCTTGGAGTATGCTTTAATTTTGATTTCCTTTTCAAGCACCTTAAACCGCTCCATGAGCACCTCTATCCTCCGCCGTGTCTCGTTTAGGGGTTCCTTGTTTTTTATCTCGTTCGACGTCTGCCACACCTTGATTTGGTCGCGGAGACGCTGGAGGCGTTTGACCTCCTTCTTCATTTCTCCTTCCCAACGCTCCTTCTGGGCGGCAGTGGTGGACGCATTTAGCTTTGCGAGGTATTCTTCGAATTGTTCAATGCCCTCATCGACCTTTTTGATGGTGCGCTCGATCTCAGCTACAATCGTTAGCATGATCATTCCTACTCTGCAACTTGCGGTTGCTCATAAAATAAAATTAGAAATAAATAAATAAATTGGAACAATTTTAATTCTCGCCATTGATATTTTCCACTTTATTTTTGGATGTTTGATCCGATTCGCGAGTTTAGGGCGATCATGCCACACTTGACCCCGGTCACGGGGTCCGGATGCTGCGGATCTACAGGCTATATTTGTTCGCGGTGCTTGCTCAGATCGTAAGCATGGCGCGAGATAAATGGTCGAGGCCCGAGGATGCGCTCCAAATCCTCTCTATGAAGAGATTCCCGCAAAAGCAGCTCTTGCGCCAGTGCTTCCAGAGCTTTTTGACGGCTAGAGATCAGCTCCAGGGCACGTTGATAGCATTCGTCTATCATAATCTTGACTCTGGCGTCGATAAGCCGAGCGGTCTCGTCAGAGTATGGCGGTGGGGCCCCAAATCTTCTCTCTGTGTTTGGAAATGAGAGGAGCCCAATGCGATCATCCATGCCCAGTACGCTTACGGCATCATATGCCATTTCGGTCACCTGAAAAGTTAAAACCCGAAATATTGGCTACGCGAGAACAACAAAAGTAAAGCGGAAATCAAAAGACACCATCATCGAACAGGGGAAGCAGTAAAAATAAGAAAGCATAAAATAAGCACGAAAACAAACCTTTTGAAGATCATTTTGTGCTCCAGAGGTGATCGATGCACGTCCAAGGATCACCTCTTCCGCTATGCGGCCTCCAAGAGCCACGCAGATGCGATCCATCAGCTGGGCTTTGCTGAGGAGCAGCCCGTCAGAAGGCAATGTGCGGGCAAAGCCAAGAGCACCAGAAGACCGAGGAATAATGGTTACCTTCATCACCGGATCCGCATGTTCTAAGAACCAGGCAACAAGTGCATGTCCAGACTCATGATGGGCCACAATCGACCTCTCCTCTGTGGCAAGCACACGCGATCGACGCTCGCTTCCAGCAATGACGCGTTCCACGGCCGCCTCAAAATGTTCTCCTTTCACATATGTTTGGGAGAGCCTGGCCGCAAGTAGAGCTGCTTCGTTGCAAACATTTGCAATATCGGCACCAACAAATCCAGGTGTCATGTATGCTAAACGAGCAGATATTTCTCCTTTCTCCAATTTTGGATCAAGCTTGAGCGGCTCCAGATGTAGAAGATAAATTTGTTTCCGTCCATTGGCGTCGGGCCGCTCAATCGAAATATGGCGATCAAATCGTCCAGGGCGCAACAGTGCCGGGTCAAGTACATCTGGTCGATTGGTGCCAGCTATTATCACCACGGGTGCTTCTTGAGATGATGAAAAGCCATCCATTTCCACAAGCAGCTGATTTAGCGTCGATTCCCGCTCATCATTTCCCCCGCCTCCAATGGGCGAGGAGCGGCCCCTAGCCCTTCCAATTGCATCGATCTCATCAATAAACACAATACAAGGTGCTATTTTTCGCGCTTCTTCAAATAGATCACGGACACGAGAAGCACCGACACCAACAAACATTTCCACAAATTCGGCCCCCGAAATGGAAAGAAATGGAACCTCGGCCTCCCCGGCCATCGCCTTGGCGAGAAGGGTCTTTCCGGTTCCAGGGGGTCCACTCAATATGGCGCCTTTTGGGATGCGTGCTCCAAGCTCTGCATATACTTGTGGCTCTCGAAGAAATTTTACAAACTCCGAAATTTCGAGTTTGGTTTCATCCATTCCAGCCACATCTTTAAAGCGAACTTTTTGGGCAGTTTGCGCATTATAAAGCTTTGCCTTTGATTTTCCGGCATTGAAAACCCTGGCCAAAGGGTTTCCGGAACCAGATCCGGAACCAAGCCCACCCTTTTGCGATAATGAGTACCCCTTCCACATGACATATCCTATAAACGCCAGCGGAAGGACAGATATCAGAATTTCAAAAAAGATCAGGCCATTGGTTAATAGCGATGAAGGACCGAGATTCTGCCGACCAGACTCATTGGGCCATGTTTGATTTACTTCCCAAACAACGGGAACCATCGAGATTGAACGCGATTGAAACGCCTCTGAAAGGCGCTTTTCAAAATTTTCCATAGATCCGATGGTAAACATGAGAGATGGGAACAATTTTTTTCTATATGTGTGAATCTCTTCGTTTGCTGTCTGACGTGCTTGCTCATCCATCGATGCGTCCTTTTCTTCATCTTTAAGAAAAACATAGACGCGTGTTTTATCTGAAGCCACTAGTAGCTTTGACACGAGGCCTTCTTTCAAATAGGAGGATAGAAGAAATTCTTCAAAAGAAATTTCTTGAATTGGAGGGCGATCTAATGCCAGCGAAGAAGAAAGATCAAAGAGCTTACTAGAGAAATAGTACAACGAAGTAGCAAGGACTAAAAATGCAATTTCCGGGCGTTTCCAAAACGGATTATCCTTTGCATTGCTTGCCTTCTCTCCTTTTGCATTGTTTTTTCCAGCCTGTTTTTGTTGCTGTTTGCCATTGTCATTTTCGCCTTGCTTGCGATCCGCATCATGATCCCGCGGAGTAAAATTGATTCCATTACGTGCTTGATTTTCATTTAGTTCGAGCTTCACGGTATTTTTGTCAAAAGACAAAAAGATGTTCTCATCAGGAGCAAGGAAAACCACTTTGGGAGGTGCGTTTTCCTGAAAACTAGGTTCTTGAATAAGAATGCGCGCATCTTTACACTTTAAACGCTGGAAAAACGGAATGAAATCATCGGGAGATTTTCTCAGGAAAAGGGCGGCCAGGATTGGAAAATCCTTCCATGAAGGACCTTCATTCCAAAGCGAATCCTTGAGCCCGAGGGCTAGAGAATATCGAGTCAAATCAAAAGGCTCGTTTGGATGTTTGTCCAGAATGGCTCCGGGATGATCATTCAGGAAACTAAGTTCTACTTTTGAGATTGAATTCAGGGATGGATGGCGTTTTATGGCGAACTTTCTTACAGCGAAAACGGAAAAGATCCTGTATTCGATTCGAGAAACTTTTGTCTTGACAAGAAGTTCCTGCATGCGAGTCTTTAAAATAAGGGAGTTGTATTTTTCAAGAAAGGATTCCCGGATCTCCTTCTCCACTTCAAGGGTTATTTTGCCAAGTGCGTCCCGCGGCAACTTGGAAATGTCAATAATATAGGTGGATGTGTCGATCTCATTTTGCGATTCATGCCGAGTGGAAAAAAGACGGTTGATTTGCAATAAATAAGCAGTGCATCGCAGTTTATGGACATGTTTTGTTGGCTGATATCTGCACAACAACGGCCAATAATTGGCACGTCCACTGGGGAACATCAGGAGATTTTATTGAATTTGAAAACTGCAATTTAATTTACATTAAACTTGCTCTGCAGGAGATGCAAATTTCTGGATAATTGGATATTTATTTGGGTCATTTTGGTTAAATAATAAACACAAATTATTCCCAGTGAGAAGCAGAAGGAGACGCATTATCCTCAAACGTACCAATGTGGATGTAGAGCCAACCCTAACTCTAAGCAGTACTACGGAAGGAGTAGGTATCGGAATAGCATGGTAAAATAAATAATACAAATCTTCAAACTTTCAAAATTAATAGATATAGCGGAGGAGGGAGATATGTAAAATGGTACTTATGAACCAGCCAATGACGAAGGTTGCAACACATGGGCTCTTTTCAGTCGTCCCAAAAGTCAAATGAAATAAAAGTAAGCTCAAAATCTCCATTCAAAGTTTCTGTATTCTTATCCTCATCACTGCTCGAATCAATGTCATCTTCGCCAGCATGCTTGGGGGAAACTTCGGTGAGCCTTGAAGAGGCAATTGAACGGGAATCGGTATTATCGCCCGTCAGAACATCCCCTCTAGACACGCGTGGACAAAAGAAATCCGATATGGATGGAGAAAAAATTTCAGACTCAATCGATCTATTGGCCTTATTTTCTCTCCATAAAGCCAAAAATTTTGGATAAAATATAGCTGCAAGAGTAACCGCCATCATGACAAGTAGGCTGATATTAACTTCGTAATACTTGGCACTGATTGGGTCAGTCAATGCCCCCGATATGATGTACAGGGGTGTTGCGATCACCAAAACCAAAACATATGTGTACACAGTAATTGCAATATGAAAAGACTCGTTAAATTGGGAATCGACCTTTCTTACTAAGAAGGCAAGAACAGCCAACAAAAGAACAAGAAAAAGAATAAACACCAGGAAAATCAACAAAAAGATATTTGCCACGTTGGAGAGCTCCACGTTGGCCTGAGAACATATCACAAATGAGAAATATGGAGACCGGGGCGACGAAACAACTTTGGGCTCAAATGCCAGCTTTGTAAATGTAAATAAGCACAGAACTATCACATTGATTAGCAAAAGAGATCCAGTAAAGATAAACAGATGGCTATTTTTAGTGACCAAGGTCGATGGACGATGCACAGAAAAGATCTTGAAAATGCGATATGTCTTTGCAAGCATATTGGCAATCACAAGACTAAAGCCAATAACGAGCGACCAAAGCTTAAAGCTACAAACCAGATAAGATGGCCGAACGCTGTTGAGAATTACCGAGATATTGCACAAAACAACGCCAACCAGAATAAATTCGCAGAAAATGGGCGACGCCACTTTGATGGGCTTTCTTTCTCGAAATTTCCACACAATCACAATCAAGGCGAATGAAAGTAATACCAGAAAGACCGCGCAAGCACAAAGCAATATGCCCCCAGCAGAGTCAAAAGAATTTTCGAGCGGAACTACTCGAGAAATTGGGATTTTATTGACCAGGTAAAAATAAGTTTTCGAAAAATCAATATTAACGGCGCCGTTTTGGTAATCGCCGATGATTGTTGTTGCATTTTTACTAATGGCTTGAAGGAAAGAATATTTTGAGTCTATTGGGTTGGCTTCTTTAAACCCTACAGGCCCATAAACCCCCTCAACTATCTCCCTTTTCATCTCATCGATAATATCTTTTCCACTAATTTCGCTGCATGAAGTCAAGGGCTTTTGACATTTTTCAATTAATCTGTTTAAGGCTCCTGCGACCGACTTGACTGCATTGACCACAAAGAGGGAGTATGACTAGACAATAAAATTACAATAAATTACCGTAATCACCGTAGGACTCAGAATCTCTTCCCCAGTACACCTGCAATTGAAAGGAAATTTCCGATGTGCGACATCTAGATCGCAAACCGGAATTTTTTTTGCAAAATCTGGAATCGGTTCATCAGGATTAAAATAGAAACATTTGAATGTATCTTCCCACATTCTTGTA
The DNA here is from genome assembly GCF_000760515.2 of Mitosporidium daphniae. Classification (NCBI taxonomy): domain Eukaryota; kingdom Fungi; phylum Microsporidia; genus Mitosporidium; species Mitosporidium daphniae. The sequence continues at coordinate 26,858 of NW_013546611.1, forward strand.
TATTGGCGGTAATTTTCACTCTCTCTGCCTATTGCAATATAAGATCTAAGGGCTTCATAGGGCGTAATATATGGACTGATGCTTATCGAACCTAGAGTGGAAATATGGAAATCGAACGTACCTAAAATATATTTGTAAGGAAAAAAATCTATCGAAATTCTAGAGGGTTGATAAAGTATTTCAGAGGAAGCCTCRGAGAAGATAAAAGTGATGCCCTTGATTTTTTCTTTGTAGAAGATTTTAATAACCGCCATTGCCAGAAGCGGATTCATGTAGAGTAACACGACGCTTAAATTTGGGATGGATTTAATACAAGAAATGAGATTCAATATTGAGCGCTCATTCACATTTCGGGCTCTACTCAGCATCCCTGTTTTTATCATCGTAATGCACGGGAAGCGAATTTCATGTGAACCGGCAAGGTTATCAATTGCATGCCTCCCGGAGAGGCCATAAATGTCGGTGCTGAAAACCGGAGTAACAAGAGTCCAATTAAAGACACCAAGAAGGGAGACAAGAGCACGGATCTCCTCGCGAGCGGGAGGGATTGTTCTCAAAAAATTGACCGAATATTCGGGCAATTCAAAAGTTGCAGAGTAGGTTACGATGCCCACATCATATTGGTTTAAAAAAAAGCCGAGAGTAAGAGCCTGGAATGAAGTTGGGGGTCCTGGAGATTAGAAAACAAACCTACCGATTATCATCGTTATATTGTTTTCCAGAATTTCTATGGCAGAAGTGAAGCAATTCCTGGTAGAAAATCCGACATCTCTAATCTGGTAAACCACCGTCACATTTGGAAGAACAGAATCATCAGAGTTGACCATTTCCACGGCATATTTAAAGGCCAATGCTTCTTGCAAAGCAGGAGACGCGGTCATTGAAAAATCATCTGAAGAAAGTGGGAAAAACCCGGCTAAATTAAAAAATGGGTTCCCAACCCGATATAAGGGAATTTTTATATTCGGAAGTATATTTGTGGTGGTGAGGTTCATATAAGCATGGCAGAGAAGAGACGCATGCGCCCCAAAAAGGAAAAAAATGCAATATAAATAGAAACCCATCGGCGTATTTCAAAATCGTCCTTGGAAAAAGGATGAAAGTAATATTATGTTCTGATAAATTTTTATCAGCTGACGGGGGTGATCCAATCAACAGATAATCTTAATCATGATATGAAAAATTAAAACACGGGTACCCTCGGGACTCATTGCTGAGTCAGAAGCATCAGCCAACACGTTGCTCTCGGCAATCTTTCATTTTTTGTCATGTTGCCGCATGACGTGCAGCATGAGGATGAATAACAGGCTGCTAGGGTTACATGACAGTTCGATAGGCTCTGTACATTAAATTAAATTTCAACGGGGTTTCAGTGTAAACGGTTAGGGTTACATTAAAAACGGGGGGCACCGATGAGTAAAATGAATCATCAATTGCAGCCAATTTTTTAATGCTATCTACATCCCAAATATTCATTTGCTCTAAAACTGGATCGGACGTTGCCACATCAGAGTCCGGCTCTTTGGAACACCCTTGGGCTACCTTGAATTCTGCATTCTCTTCAAACAAGCAGGAGAATGTTCTCTTTATGATCCGCGATGACTCGGCTGAACCTTACGCACCGGTCTCAAAGTCTGCTTTAAAGAAGGCAAAGCAGTTCAATGAGATTACCGAGAAAAAAATGTCCAAGCTTTCCATAAGCACTCCGAAGGCCTCTGTTCCTACAACCACTTCTGAGGATCTCCCGCTTGTACAAGATCCTTCTCTCCCAGAGCCGGCCCATATTAAGATAAGGGATGCCGTGCCTGCAAGAGAACAGAAAAAAAGAGTCAAGATCGATGGATGGGTTCACCGCTTAAGACGCCAAGGAAAGTCTATCATGTTCGTAGTGCTGAGAGACGGAACAGGCTATCTCCAGTGCTTTTTCGACTCAAAAATGGTACTTTTGCAATTTTGACAAGAAATTTAGGTCAGCAATGCGCATGCAAAAGGGCTTTCCGTCGAGTCTACAATTTCGGTATATGGAACATTGGTCGCCGTTCCTGAAGGCCAAGTAGCACCGGATGGTCATGAGTTACAGGTCGATTTTTGGGAGGTTATTCGGATGGCTCCTGCTGGCGAAGATTCTTTCGAATGTTGCCTTAATCAGGAGGCATCTGTGGATGTTCTTTTGAATCAAAGACATCTTGTGCATCGAGGAGAAACCGCTACAAAGATCCTCAAGTTAAGGTCTTGGCTTCTGGGCGCCTTCAGGGGACACTTTGAAAAGTCGGGCTATTTTGAGATCACACCGCCTTGTATTCTGCAGACGCAAGTTGAAGGTGGCTCTACTCTCTTTTCTTTCGATTACTTTGGAGAAAAGGCCTACCTTACTCAATCGTCGCAGCTTTATTTGGAGACTGTTTGTCCTTCTCTGGGAGACGTATACTGCATCCAAGAGTCTTTCCGTGCCGAAAAGTCCAAAACCCGCAGGCACCTTTCTGAATTCACTCACATTGAGGCCGAGTTTAGCTTTATCAAGTTTGATGATCTTTTGTGCCGTATTGAAGAAATGGTGTGCGATGTTGTTGCCCGCATGCTGAAGCATCCGATTGCAGCAGCATATTTGAAAGATTTGCATCCGGAATTTGTTGCCCCAAAGCGCCCGTTCAAACGCATGGATTATTCAGAAGCAATTGCCTGGCTCCAGGCTCACAGCGTGATGAAAGAAGAGGATGGCATGCCTTTTCAGTTTGGAGACGACATTCCTGAAAAGCCGGAGCGATTCATGACCGACACCATTGGGGAGCCGATTTTCTTGTGCAGGTTTCCCGTTGAAATCAAGTCGTTTTACATGATGAAAGATGCTTCCGATCCTCGCGTGACCGAGTCTTGTGATCTGCTTATGCCAAATGTTGGAGAGATTGTCGGTGGATCTATGCGTATCTTTGATGAAGAGGAGCTCATGGCAGGCTTCAAAAGAGAAGGCCTGGACCCGGCCCCTTATTATTGGTTTATCGACCTCAGAAAGTATGGATCGTTTCCGCACGGTGGATTCGGGCTCGGCTTTGAGAGATTCATGGCTTGGCTTCTTAAAAGAGACCACGTGCGTGACGTATGCCTGTACCCGAGATACATAGGCCGCTGCCTCCCCTAATCAATAAATCACCGACCTGACAGCATTCGATACTGTGCGCTATGGCAATGATTGCCTTTTTTAATATTTTGGCCGTATGCAGACGTTTGTTCGCTGCTAATCATAGCAAAAGGGCACGTGGCTCCAAATACACGCACCATTGGACGCATTTTGGCGATTGCAACCGTTACACATTTATTAGGAGCCGGAATTATTTGCGAATCCGAATTGGAGCGGTATATGGGATAAATTCGGCACCTCCAAGATATGGGCGAAGCGCTTCAGGCACGGCCAGCCCTTCTGGAGTCTGATAGTTCTCCATTATGCAGCAAAGAGTTCGCTCTGTTGCCGTCAAGGTCGAATTGAGGAGATGCACGTACACTTTTTCTCGGTCACCAAGCTTTTTGATTCCACATCGGATCTCAAGAGAGCGGCTTTGGTAATCGGTACAGTTCGAGCAGGAAACAAGCTCCTTGTACTCGCCAAAATAGGGAAACCACGCTTCAAGGTCGTACTTCTTTGCAGCAGCATTGTTCAGCGCCCCAGAAACAATGCTCACAATGCGGTAGGGAAGGTTGAGGGATTGGTAAAAGGCTTCAGAGGTGCCGATCATCTCCTCAAACATGGCCCACGAGTGCTGGGGCTCCGTTAGCACAAATTGCTCGATCTTTTCAAATTGGTGAATGCGAAAGATGCCCCATGTATCTTTTCCGTGGGCGCCGGCTTCTTTCCTAAAGCAAGAAGAAAGGCCACCATATCGAAGCGGAAGGGTTTCCGAAGGCTTTTCAAACCATTCGTTGGCATGGAAACCAGATATGGGCTGCTCTGAGGTAGCAATCAAATACTTGTCTTCGCCCGATTCGTCCACTATCTATTGAGGGTTAGTGTGCTTTCAACAAACACGCACCTTGAAAAGCTGGTCGTCAAAATCGCTCAATTGGGCCGTACGCATCATCATGTCTCTTTTCATCATAAAAGGGGTTTRCAAAAGAGTGTAGTTTCGCTTTGAAAGGAAATCCAATCCGTATTGAATAAGCGCCAAATTGAGACGAACACCCCAATTTTTTAGGAAATAGCCACGATGCCCGGCAACTTTTGCGCCTCTCTCTGGGTCAAACCCATCAATGCGAGTCAGGACTTGGTCGTGTGACATGATGTTTTCTTTCTTGCAAGGAGCCTTTGCATCTGAGCCATGGCCATGCCACGATCTCACGATGCCATTGTTTGCCTAGTAATGGAGCTCCAACAAAAGGCTGCATACCTCGTCATTAGAAACAGGGACACTTTCATGCACAATATTTCCGATCGAATCCAACAGCTTCTCCAAATGGGCCATCTTGGCATCCATATTTGACTCGATGCACTTTCGCTCCTCTTCAAGCGCAGATTTTTCCGTCAAATGGCCCTCTGCTGCGGCGCGGTCATTTGTTTTTATGAGGTCGGAAATTTGTTTTTGGACGACCTTGATTTTTCTGTTTAGCTCATCCACTTCAAACCTCACTAAATGCAGATTAAAAACGCCACTCAGAATTACATTTGACCCATTCCTTATCGATTGTAACTATCTCATCGACAACTTCAACAGAGGCGTTGCGCTTGCGTTGCGACACTCGTATAAGCTCGGGATTTCCTCCTCTTTCAACACGGAATAAATTAATGTCAATCATGCTGGTAAATGGCCTGACGAATCTTTTTATCAGTCTCGGAAAAATTAGTGATGCGATTGATGACGAACATTCTAATATTGGTGCTGATACCTTAATTACTTGCAAGGTGTAAACTTAAATTTTAATTATAATTTTAAATTCTGTAAGTACAATTTGACGACACGTGGTAAAGCGTCAGATTTTCAAAAAGACACGCCACTCATCAGAGCAGATCGATAGCATTGCCAATGGGCACAAATCACTCTGAGGGAGACGAAACAGACAGCTTTAGCTTTACTATAGGAACTTTTTTTGCGAGATTCTCATCCTCTGAAGAGCTGCGACGCTTTTGGGGGACAACGGTACCGGCAGCGTCATGAGCACTCTCCTCTTGGCCCTCCAGCTTTATTTCCACATCTCTTGGTGGGCGGGAAGCTGTGGTTGCCTCAGAGGTCTCGGAAAAGTCCAAGGTCGAATAGTCCGAAGCGATGGCTTCTTCTTCCATGTTTGGCTCGCTTGGCGAAGATGTACCACTCTTGTCGGGCCTCGGCTTAATCCAGCCAGCGCCAATAAAAAAGTCGTAAATGCGAGATGTTTTGTTCACGTCTATCTTGATAAGGCTCCTTGCTTGGGCTCTTTTACAATGTCCGTATTTAGCGTTTGCCGCAATAAGGGTCTCCTTGATGGTTAAATACAGCCTTGGCAATATTCGAAGTATAGAACACAGGTTCTTTTCGTTAGTGGACAGCAACTCGATGCCATCGGCATCTGAAATATCCAATGGTACCCCTATTGATGAACGCATGTTTCAATACCCATCCCCCGACGGACTTGTGGGCCGGGAGTGCCGCCTGGTTTTGTCATTGTATTTGCTAGCTCCTAAGAGGGTAGTAATGCATCCAAAGGGCTACCTTGGGCGTAATCTTGATCGATATATTGGCGGCTGATTTTATTTGGTCCTAGGATGAAAAAAGAACATCTTACATTGATGGCGGTGGCCTTTGAATTATAATTGAGCGCATGCTCAATGGTACGGAAACCTTTTTTCCTTAGCGTTTGTAAATGATGGATATATTTCTTCAAGTAAAACTCGTCGATAAAGTCGGCTGTCAGCAGGGCAAAATCTTCTTTGCTCATAAATCGAGCAAATGGGATCAATGTTTGATGGATGTCCTTCTCCTCCTTTGCCCGATCCTTATCAATGGTGGTTAGCTATAGAAAAGACAACAAAGACTACTTTCTTATACTCTACAAGGTTGTGTTCAAAAATGGTTCTCTTCCTTTCCTCTCTTTTTTCAAGCGCATCACAATATGTGAAGAGAATTGCGAACTTCAATTCTGAGATAAAAAACCAAAGAAACCTCTCACCTCTTTCAAATTCATTGTCCGTATCCAAAAAACAGATGTCCTTTACAAGATGTTCGGCATCATTTTCAAACTCGGTCTCAAATTCTTCTCGCTTTGGCATGTATCCAACCAGCTCGTGATCAGAGGGAGAGGACGAAATAGAATTAGCAGGTGGCTCTTGAATTGGTGCCTTGATCTAAAGCTAAGATAAAATGCTACCCACCTTGCACAAAGGAAGCTTGAATCTTCCAGGCACCATCTGGCTCTGATGAGGGACCAGTGTGTTTTTGTTGCTCAAATAGACATCCCTATAGTGGGATTCACATTCTTCCGGTGTCTTCGAGCCAAGGTAAAACGAAATGTCAATCCAGTTTCCAATCCCAACCTTTTCCAATGCTTCAAGCAGATATATTTCTTCATCAGCCCTCCATTTTGGATCGAAAATAGGAAAATCCAGCGGCTCCTAAATTTAGAATGGCAAGATAGGCGCTACCTTTACATAGTAAGCATGGGTTGCTTTGTGCTGAGGGGGCGGGGAGGCGTTTTGATTTTGTGGAAGCTTTTCCGTAAAAGAGGGAGCTGGAGTTGAGCCGGAAGAAAAACAAGAAATGCAGAGATCAACATTGGAACATTCGGCACAATTGATATAAATTGTATTGGAAATGTCGAGATGGCAAACGTCACACATACATTTTGCACCAACTTCTACACAAATGGGAGGGATCAAAGGATAATGACAATACCATTAGCATCGATGGAGGACGCATAGATTCGATTGGGATATGTTACGGTCATTGAAAAATAAAAAGTTATCAAGTTTATTTACAACAAAATTTCTCGATTTTGCAATTAATTCAGATAGCCCCTACAAGTAGGGGCCCTGCAATGGCAAATGAGCTTATCAAACTCTTCTATGGGAAATTTGTAGTCATAAGTTATTTCCTGCCAAGGGTCAATGTGTTTTTTGGCATAAATTCCGATTTTTATGCCACCTGATGTATCATTGATTATCACGGCATAGGAGTTTGGATCGCAGGAATGGTTCATAAACCTTGCTATGTTGCCTTTGGCAGTCGCATCGACGACATAGTTGTCATCGCATCTAAACAAATAGGAGGATCCGATGCCTAGCGATCAATGACGAGCAATTACCATTTTTGGTGTAATACTGTTCCCTCAAAAAGGCAACTCTGCTGGAAATGAGCTCCCCTTGGTAATAAACGATCAGGTCATTTGGTTCAATTTGATACGAAGTAAATAGCCCCCAAAAATGAATACAAGACCTTGTGACGAAAAGAAATCTTTTTGGAACATCACATGCCACGGCATCGCTGAAATCAGGCTCACAAAGTAATAAAAACGAACGGGCCCAGTTCATGTCTTTGGCATCATTTTCGCGGCTCCACAGCTTATTTTTTATGTGCGATAAATACCCATCGATGCGAGCACATCCATTGTCGGATGGCGTAACCTTTGACACGGCCTTTGAGGCCTTGCTTTTTTTAAATGGGGAATCTATCGGCAATTTGGTGGAATTGGCAAATTGGACCCATTCGGCCTCTGACCATAATTGTGGCAACTGCTCATTCATAATGTGCTTTACATATTTGCTTGCTTTTGGATTTATATCCAAAGATTTTGAAGGTTTTTTGGGGGGTTTTCTGGTCTTTGTTTCATCGGAGCTTGGCTAAGGACAAAATATTGCAACCGCACTTACCTTGTTGCAATGGAGAATGCTGCTCTCTTTTTCCACGTGTGGAGTGATGCTATTTTTCTCAACTTTCATAAACACCAGCGGCAAATTCAATTTTGAGAGCTCCATATGATCGGCATTGGTTAGCTTTGAAGCCTTTGTTTGGAGTTGACCGCTGCCATTGCCAGCTTCAATAAGACTGGAGCTGGGTGTGCCGCCAGATGCGGTCTGATCGATAATCGGAGCAGCAGGATATGTCAATGCAAGCAAAGTCGGCTTTTCAATATGTTTGTATCTCTTTTGAAAACAAAATGGCTTCAATGCAAGCAAAGAGGTCCCCCCATCAAGAAGGCCTTTGGGATCAGTACAAAGCGAAGCAAAACTCAAGCTTTGCTCATTTTTGAGCAATGAATTTTTCAAGTATGCATTTAATGGGGCTTGAGGGGCCACCATTGAGATGGTTTCGTGAAAAATGTCTTTGTAACCACAGGTCTGAGGAATCAGGAAGATTTTTTCAAACTCTTCGAGATCCATTCTTTTTGATTCAGGAGTTTGATGTCCCCTCAGCTGAACATGATACAATGCTTTAATGGCGTTGAATTCCGCCTGGTTTTCGAAATCTGCATACCGGATCTTATGGGAATCACGCTCCACGCGCTCATTAATGCAATCAAAAACCATTTGGGATATTTAAAAACCCGAATTTGCATTATTCATGCATTTTCATGCATTTGCAATATTTCACGAGTGTTGTTAACATGCATGAGGTGCAAAACGGGCATTTTGGTGTCTCAACGGATGGTTAACGCCAACGTAGGAAGGCTAACGTTTAAAATAGGAATCGATCTCCTCCTTTCACAGCAAAGGCTCCATATTTTCGCTTGCCCTGTTTGACGTCGATGCAGATACCTTGTTTATCACAAGAAACATCGACCTCTCCCTTATAAGCTACATCAGCCAACGTCAGACGGTTATTGCTGATGTGTAGATTTGCAAATAATTAACTCCGATGTTTGTTTGCACTCGATCAATCTCAACACCAATGCAATGTCATCTTTGATTGAAATTGGTTTTCTCAGCAATGCCAAGCTAACTTTTAGTTGAAAGCATTAATGCCCAGCGTAATGAACCTCTAACGCTGGAGCCCGTCGAGATATCTTGGTTCAAAAGCAACAGAAACATACTGCTATCTACTTCTGAGGCTGCACTAAGGAAAATCAATCTTCAAGAATACAACCTATCGGTAGCGGCTCTTTTTGATTTCTAAGATCAGCTGTGCTAATGCTATTTTGAAATACTACCGAGCGGCTTTCCATTCTACGCCGACCGAAATCTTTTCAAAGGTCAAAATCTTCTCCATGTATGCGCACACATCCATTAAATGATAGCGATGACTTTATGCTGATTGATATCACTTCTCTTAGGTTGCCCGAGATGCTTATTTTTAGATCGATGTCCGTCTTTCTTGATCCGTCAATTAGCCAGGTCTGTTCAAATGCCAATGCCTCGTTGTTTGGTACAATTGTGGGCATTTATTTAGACTTGTTTGACACGACAATTACGGCGGGCGGATCAAAAATGTTGAAAAACTGGTTCAGATTCCCCCTATCCCATGTTACTCTTATTGAGCGGCGCTTGGATTTGATCGACAACATTCGATGTTTAAGCAAATGTGATTTTGCAAGTCTATGCTCCCTACTTTCGCATATTAAAATGCCACAAGTACTTTGTATTTGGTGACGTTGCTAGTTTAGAGACATTTCGCTGTATGATGTTGAGGAGCTCACAAAGTACTATCTTTTGGCTTCTTCTGCCTTGAACATTGGCAACATTTTAAAGAGCGTTTCTAACGCAGATGCTTTTAAGCAGCTTTTCAACATGAACGACTTTTTGGTTTGCTCTGTGGAAGCATTTGAAGGTATCTTTATTACAAACCCGATCGGTCAAAGTGGCGCCACCTCAAGTGACAATATGTTAATCATCAAGCCGGAATACTCCAGCGATTTGGACTACTACCAAGACATCTACTCCAACATATCTAGTTTGTTGAATCAGGAAGCCATGATTTTTTGCCAAGATTTGGCAAAAAATAACCTTTCCGAAAGGCACGATTACATCATGTCGCTGGTCGACAATTTCTGCATCACGTGCGTGTACTTTCCTCATCTTGGATTTCTGCTTAATATCAAAAGCAATGGTGAAACGAACATCTCTTTTTGTGAGGACTCTTTAGATCTGATTGCCTCTTTTCTTGAGTTGGATATCGTTTTCATATCCATCAATAGCGGCGTCTTTTGCAAAAGCCTGCGTATGAAGCATCTGGATGACGTGTATGGGGATATTCATTCAAAAATCAAAGACATCGAGCTTGATATTTGCCATCATTTTATCACACACCATCTTACCATGAAGGAACGGCGCATCTTTTACAGGATTTGGTGCGACTTGTCGGAAATAGATGCCATAATTTCCCTTTGCATTTCGATCGACAAATTCAACCTAACAAGGCCAACGTTAACTCTGGACACAACCGTCCACGTCGAGGGCGGCAGGTTTGCATTCCATTTTCATGATCAAGGAATCTCGTTGTTGAAAACATGTCCACCCCAACTTTCATCAGCAATAATATCCAAAGCAATTCGGAACGTGGCCTGCTTACTCTTATCACCGGCCCTAATGCCTCGGGAAAATCGGTATATCTAAAACAGGTTTTCCCTCAAAGCTTATTATCATCCCAGGTTGGCCAAATCATCCTTTTGGCACACATTGGCTCCTATGTTCCTGCGAACGAGGGCTTCACAATTGGCATTGTAAAGGAGCTTTTTTGCATGGCCAATGACGGAAATTCTGTCATCGCAAATAGAAAGTTTGTTCAAAATCTCGCAGCAATCGATTCCATCTTGTCACTTTATTCATCACGGTCTCTCATTCTGATCGATGAATTTGGTCCCGGATCCGACACAATCGATGGGCTTTCTTTATTCATCTCTTTGGTGTTGTATTTTCTAAAGCTGGAGGATTGTCCACGAATTTTCCTGATCTCTCACTACTTTGAGCATATAAGAACTCTCATCGACCAGTCGTGTTTGCAAAAAATCCGGTTTTTAAAAACCGAGGTTTGCGATTCCGAAAATATCACCACCTTTTTATACAAGTTAGATTTGCCTTTAACTTTAGAATCATCGAGGGGTTCAGCACCAACAGCTTGAGCATACATTGTGCAAAATTGGCCGGGTTCAGTGATGCATTGGTCGCTAGAGGTACAGCGCGCAACAGTTAACTTTGCCCAAATTAGCGGTCAAGATTTACCATGAGCTTTTGAGCAATCAACCCCTGGAGCTTTTTCTGGAGGCCAATACGGAGGACATCCTCAAAAATGAACTTCCCGTTACCCATTTCCCGGCAAAATCAATCTTGAGCACATTTAGATGCTGGAATGCTTCGGTTGATTCCATTGACTGTTTGAAGAATCACATTGCCTCATTATTGAGCGGTACAAAATGAAATAAATCGTTTATAAGAAATCATGCGGGGTCTCTGGCTTTTTCAGCTCAGGGAACCACAGCCCAATTTCATACTCTGCACTTTTGAGCGAATCAGAGCCATGGATAACATTTGAATCCGTTTCAATCGCAAAATCCCCGCGGATCGTTCCAGGCGCCGATGTTGCTGGGTTGGTTTGCCCCATCATAGCCCTAGTGACACTTACAACAGACGTTCCTTGTAAAACCAACGCCATGACTGGCCCACTCTTCATAAATCTGGCAAGCCCAGGGTAAAAAGACTTTGAAGTATGTTCATGATAGTGTTTTTCAAGCAGTTCGTCAGTCGCAACCATCAGCTTAGCAGCAGCAATCTTGAAGCCTCTTTGCTCAAACCTTTGAAGAATGCAGCCGATTAGTCCGCGCTTAACCGCGTCAGGCTTGAGGATGACCAATGTGTGTTCGCATCCAGAAGAAGCCATGGAGATATGAAAAAGCGTGAAAAGTGATGTGATTAAAAGGAGCAGAGATTTATTGATCATGCAAAAAATAAATTTGTAATAATTCCTTAAATTCCAAATTTAAAGGCAAGATGGTCGAGTGGTCTAAGACGACAGGTTTAGGCCCTGTTCTACATTGTAGGCGTGGGTTCAAATCCCACTCTTGTCATTTTTTGGCCAATAAAATTTTAAATCCAATTGATCTGCGTCCGATCTGTGTGGTATGTTGGCAACCGATGATGATATCCATTCATCTATAAATTTGTTGATCATGTGTACGACACGACCAACAATATTTTGAGGACCGATCTATTTTCTTAAAAATGGCATCTCCATTCGAATTTCTTAATAAAAACGGGTATCACCATCATTTTTGCGCCTGTCTGTTTTCGCCGCTTGAATGTCTTTTGGCTTTTTTTATTCCTTGGTAAAATTTGGGCGTAGTTAACCCTCTAGTATTCTTACTGCAAAAGTAAAGGCCACGTTGGACAAAAAGGATTTTGACTTTCCATCATGTTTTTGCTGGCCCTTTGCCGTTTTAAGAAATAGGCTTATGATTCAAGATCTTCATAAGGACGAATTAAAGGAAGATTCAAACAGGTTTGGTGTTTCCTTTTTATTGTCAAAGCTCAATCTTTGCGGTCGCCCTCTTTCCATTCTGTGCATTGGTCCAGGATGCACACGAAACAATGTACAGAAAGAAAAATCAAACACTCGTGTTTTCGGCAGCTGCATCGGGGTCCAGAAATAGTATACGTGCACCAGAACCAATCGAGCCTCCAAGTGAGAAACGCGCTCGCGACGAGAGTGTATGAAAAATAAAAATAAATTTATTTTTTCGACCCAGGTTGTCTTTCCTTGGCTTTCTGTTTAATAGACTTTTTCTGAGCTTTCTGGATTTTTTGCAGGACTTGAGTTGGGCCGGCAACTTTACAATTTTGGATCATGATATTGATCATGGTCTCTTCCTTTATCTTTTTGATAAGCGAGTACATCCTTTTGGCCAGATCCTTATCTTTTTCATGAGAAGTCTGTGAAAGACAAATGGAGGTCGCTGTTTTTACGGCCTTGCCTTTTTTCAAGTTACCAGGGGTCAATTTGACACTGCAAGCAAGGTTTTGAATTGAGGACCAGGGTCCACAAACTGCAATTGAATAGCTAAGGACATCCTCGGGCCGTGGGTTTCCCGTAAAAGATTCGATAATGGAGGTAGATATGATCTCATCGGAGTAGGACTCTTCATCAGAATGCACGTCCAATCCATCGTCGACACCTGCATAGGTGTCTCTCGGAACCTCTTCATCTTCACAAAGTCTAATCACTTGGTCCTGCATGTTAATAGACTTGGTCGTCTCATGCGGGTCTGCTGCCTCTGTAGATAGGGATGCACCGATGACAGATGTATCGTCAACAACATCAGCACTGATGTTGGTATTTTTAACAGGAAACCTTCGCTGAAGATGTCTTTCTGCATCTTGAGTGCCAAGAATTTCCATCCGGGCAAGTGCCTCCTCAATGTCCTGCTGTTGGTATTTCTTTTTAATCTTTTTCAACTTTCCTCGAGTTCCTCGAACAGAATGCAAAGGAACCACCACATCCTTTTTTGAGTCCACTTTAGAAGATTTGGTCTCATTTTGATTGGTACTTTTTTTCTTCGATTCCTTTTTTTGGGTAGTCTTGGGCGTGGTTTTATTCAGACCGCGTTCCTCGATCACCTTTGAAACACGAGCAATTCTGATTTCTTCATTTTTCAAAAATTCGGGGTCAAGAATAGCATCGGCAGAATAGCAGCGGGTAGATGGCAGCTCTTGTTGAGCAGCATCTTTAGCCAAAGTTATTTGTCGATGCCTTTCTATAGATTCAGAGTCGCCCAGTTTGAACAAGAACCCGAACCCATAAACCAATTGAGAAGGTGCTATGAAGTTTTTTTTTCCATATATCATAAATGAACCAGGTGTCAAATATAGCCCTGTGGGTGGGCTCTTTGAGACTTGGCTTGAATAAACCCAATATGCGCTGGTCACGATATTGCAAGTCCAAGCGGAGGATAAACACACGGCCATGGATGCTGCTTGTGAAAGCGTGGCTGGCGGTGCATTCCATTGATCTTCTGCCTCACCAACGGGACATTTTATCAGCACTGAGGGTGAGCCCTGTAATTCTGCGTGAAGGTAAATGTCTCGCGAGCCCATGTATTTTTTGACAACAAGCTCGTTTTGCGAAGAATTTGTACCAGCTACCACAAGGATGTTATCTGAAGAGATGAACCAAGAAAATTTTTCAAACCACATGATCTTCCTCATCGGGGTCTTGTCGATGGAGTTAGGTAGCTTTGATAGCGCCTCTTTCAAGTCAAAGTCGATTTTGCGCAAAGAAGAGGCAATTGCCTTCGATTGCGCCTCGACGGTTTTTTCGCACTTTGAGGCAATTGCTCTCCGTTCATTATACCACCATTGAGCATTGGCTCTTGCGGAAAGAGAGAGCTCAAGAGAAATAGTGAGCATCAAAGAAGAGCTTGAGGATGAAGAGCAAGGAAGAAGGACTTTCATTGAATTTCTATAAAAGTCAAGCGAGTCTATAATGCAGGCCACCGAGTTTCCCTTCTCCTTCTCTTTTTTAACAAGTATGAAAACTTCATCCCACGACATTCCGGTGGCAAGCGCAGATTGGATGGCCCAAAGCGCAGCATTAACCAGATCTTCATTTTCTTCAATAGCCAGAGCCTTTTCAAAGGCATCTGCTTCAGAAGATTTCAGCTCGACGATTCTCATATCCAGCGTTTCCCTAACTGCCGCCTTCCTTTGTTCTGCAGTAGCTTTCAAGTTTCTTTCCCTTTCAGCAGCAAGCTCTGATTCGATGGTTGCATAAAAAAAGTCCACACACGCTGCAAAAGAAGGATGCTTATCGACTACAAAGGACCCTTCCATCAACGGGAAAGGGACAGGAGAATATTCCTGCAAAGACCCTGAATCTGATCTCAGGATGTGGCCGGAAAAAGAATCTTCGTAAGACGAGATTTTTGCAATAACAGACTTAATATCGCGATTGCCACTCGTATATAGCGATATGGCCTCTTGTGCAAGGATCGTAGATCCCTTGAAAAATGGAGAAAGAGACACCAGTTTTTTTGGATTAGAGCATGAAGCTAAAGCCTTTGCGAGCGATGCTTCCACATCGGAGTCTTGCAAGTGCGAAGCATATTGACGATACGCCATATTTACGTTGATACTGAGTTTCTCGGTTTCAACTATTCGCAGCAGCGCCAAAATCCGATCGCCGGCATCGGTAATAATGACATTGCCCGAGGAGTACAATTCAAAGTAAATTTTAAACTCGTACTCTTCCCCAACGCCAAATATCATCCTGATAACCCGATCATTGCCTAATTGTTCCAAAGATGTCATTCTTTTTCCCTTTATATATTGTCGAAGCTTGACTAGAAATGCAGATGGAGCAAGTGCGCTGGACAGCGATTTGAATGAAATATCATATACGGTGGGGTGGAATCTAATTCCCGACTCTAGTAAGAGGAAAACCTTTGGCGGGTGCAACTTGTCGTCCAACGAGGAAATGGCATCCGATCTGGTCAGCTTCAGTACAAAGGCCTTTTGGGACAGCTGGTATACATTTTGCACGCGATATGGCGAACTAGAGCATGGGAAAAGAGTGTATTTAAGCTCTTTGCTCATTGCGTGAACATCGAGAGTGGTGAATCGTTGCTTGACCATTAGTAAAATTTAGGCACATTTAAAATGAGCGTAAATTGACAACTTTTTAGTCATTCAATAGGACGTTTACGTAGTTTTTTTTCCCTGTATTCCGTGGTAATGCATTCCTCCACCTCCACCTGTGCTTCTGCCTCCACCTGTGCTTCTGCTTCGACCTGTGCTTCTGCATCCACCTCTTCACCAGCATCAAGCCTTACTTGGACAGCCTCAAAGGTCCGTAAGGAATTCATCGACTTTTTCGTTCAAGGAAATTCCCATACATTCGTTGCCTCCTCTCCTACCATTCCCTTTGAAGACCAGACTCTGCTTTTCGCCAATTCTGGGATGACCCAGTTCAAGCCCATCTTTCAAGGCACTGTTGATCCAAGTTCGCCATTCGCCAAACTTCGTCGTGCTGCAAATACGCAAAAGTGCATTCGTGCCGGCGGAAAGCATAATGACTTGGATGATGTTGGAAAGGACACGTATCATCACACCTTTTTTGAGATGCTTGGAAATTGGTCTTTCGGAGACTATTTCAAACGCGAAGCAATTGAAATGGCCTGGAAGCTGCTAACTACCGTTTACAAGTTGGATCCGGCCCGTATATATGTCACATACTTTGAGGGAAATCCGGCGCTCGGAATTCCAGAAGACATCGAAGCAAAGGAGCTTTGGATATCTCAAGGAATCTCCCCCGCCCATCTTCTTCCATTTGGAATGAAAGAAAACTTTTGGGAAATGGGAGAATCCGGTCCGTGCGGCCCATGTTCCGAAATCCATTATGATCGGATTGGCGGCGGCCGAGATGCATCTCATTTGGTAAATCGCGACGACCCCATGGTTCTTGAGATATGGAACCTGGTTTTTATGCAGTTTAATAGAGAAGCAGACGGATCGCTTCGTTTGCTTCCAAACCAGCATGTCGATACAGGGATGGGATTTGAGCGCCTTGTTTCCGTTTTACAAGAAAAGCCATCAAATTATGATACCGATGTTTTCGAGGGGCTTTTTGAGGCGATCAGAGAAAAGTGTAATGTCCGCCCATACTCCGGACTTGTTGGGAACGAAGACTTTTGCTCTGGGGGCGGTGGAATCGACACTGCATATCGAGTCATTGCCGATCATATCCGGACGCTTTCCGTAGCGATTTCGGATGGAGGTTCCCCATCAAACGAAGGAAGAGGGTATGTGTTAAGACGCATTCTTAGACGAGCCATAAGATATGCCCATGAAAAACTGCACGCTGCCCCTGGATTCTTGTCCTCTCTTGTCCCAGTGGCTGTTGGATCAACAATTGGGGATGCATTCCCAGAGCTCTTTTCCTCGATTCCTCGTATCCAGTCAATTATTAGCGAAGAGGAGGCCCAATTCAGGAATACGCTTGACAAGGGGATTTTGCAGTTTTCCAAGTTTGTTGAAATGGCCAAAGAGTCATCCCTCTCGACGTTGGATGGCGCTTTCGCTTGGAAATTGTACGACACTTATGGCTTTCCGTTCGATCTGACTCTTCTTATGGCTGAGGAGCGGGGACTAACCGTTGACAAGCAAGGCTATTTGGAAGCCCAGGCATTAGCCAAGGAAATCTCAAAAGGAACATTTGCTTCGTCTTTGCCAAGTTCAAATGATGATCCGCTTTCGGAACAACGACTTTCTCAATTTGTGCTTGATGTTCACAAACTGGAAGAATTGTCGAGGCTTAAAATACCGCCCACAAATGATGAATCCAAGTATTCTACAGTCTCCGAAAAGCTAACATCGACGCTGCTGGCAATTTTCAATACCCTTACCAGCGAGCATAATGATAAGCCGTTGGAAAGCCTTTCTGCTTCGACAGAACCGATTCCCTGTGCTTTGGTCTTTTCCCGCACCAATATGTATGCTGAGGCTGGAGGACAAATCGGAGACTCTGGCTCGATTACTCAGCAAAATACCCTTTTCGTTGACATTAAAGATGTCCGCCGATTTGGCTCATATGTGGTCCACTTGGGCTTTTTGGCGCCTGGCTCGTCGATTTTTACAAATTCAGAGTACGATCTTTGTTACGATTCGCAGAAAAGAGCTGCTCTGAGAAGAAACCATACTGGAACTCATCTTTTGAATTGGGCAATTTCATCCACAATTTCTGGCTCTTCTCGAATGGACAAGGTAACCGACCAAAAGGGATCGCTCGTGGCTGCAGATCGTTTGCGCTTTGACTATGGAGCACCTAACCCTCCATTGTCAATTGAGGAATTTGTTGAAATTGAACACAAAATCAACGCCATCATCCGGACAAATGCCCCTGTGATAACAAAAGTCGTTCCGCTGGCAGAGGCTCGATCAATCCCAAATCTAAGAGCCGTTTTTGGTGAAATATACCCCGATCCCGTTCGTGTTGTCATGGCAGGAGATGAAGCTTCTGTAGAATTGTGCGGTGGCACCCATGTGTCGTTTTGCGGCGATATTTCCGACTTTGTCATTACCCAGGATAATTTGATTGCAAAGGGAATCCGAAGAATCGTGTCTTTGACTGGACCCCAGGCTGCAGAATCAAGATCTGCTGCCAAATCCATTAGAGCCGAGTTGGATAGACTCGACCTCAGCGATTCGAAAAATGGCAGCTCTCTTTCCACTTTAAAGTATCTCGCCAAAAAGATTGACGATACCGACCTTCCGATTTATGAAAAGGCTTCCCTGCGTCAATTGTTAGCTACCGCTAGGAAGCAATGGGACGATGGTGATAAAACCCGCAAAGCAGCCATCCTTCAAAACATGATGAAGGAATTTGAGGAAGCACTCTCGATCTCTGAGAAGCCAATCGTTAAGGTTGTTGAGGGAGCCGATGGAAAAATACTTTCATCTGCCTTGGTTCCCTTTAAAGCCAAGAAAATCCCTGCGCTTTTATTGTCGCACGATGTTGAGAGCGGCGCTATTTGTTTGATTGCATATATCCCCTGTTCGCTTGGAGTTACCCCTATTTCTTGGCTTGATGCGATCAATCATTTGATCTCTGCAAGGTACGGCGCTGGTAAGGGAGAAGTTGCACACGGCACCGCAGTTGTTGGCGACGTTTGCACGGTTAACGAGGCCGTTCGTGAAGCGCGTATGTTTGCCGACAAATATTTCAATTAAAATAAGCCACTTTAACGAAATGTTTATTGCCAAACAAACTAGACCCTCTATTGAGGGTCAACCAAAAGTTCTTTAGGCGGTTCTAGGTTCCCCGGAAAGCGGTTCTCCTCAACATACGAATCCCATTTAGAAATCTACAAATCAGAAAACCATGAGCGTCCCTACCCAGAGAGGCGGACACATGATTTTATAGATCCATCTGAAATGTTCACAAGGCTTGTAATGGTCGCCCTTAGCGCGAATGCACTTTTGATAATCTACGTAATTTTGCCAGCAATGTTTGGTTTGATTCTGGTGTGGAAATCTAGCATCATATGGAGCGGTCTCCAGTTTGAGTTGCATTTGATCAAACAAGAGTGCATTTGCCTTTCCCCGCAGGTCCTCTAATTGAGCAAGTTGAGCCTCGGCCTCTAAATCGGCCTCCGACTTGAACGGCTGGTCGATGAGCTCCTCATTTTCTGGGATGATAATCATTTTATAAATGGCACAAAAATTGCCTGTAAAATGGTGGGCGTTTTAATTGTAATTTTCAAACATAGTCATCTCCAGCTTGGTTTGCAAAAACACCAAATATTTTTTTAGTGAATTCTCATCCAGAGAGGTGGATTCAAGTATGTTCAGCAGGGCCTTTGCCTGCTAATGCACATTTATCATACAAAGGCATACCATTTTTTGTGCCTTTTCGTTTTGCAGGTGCTTGATCCTGCCATCTGCCTTTTGTTTTGTGCTATTGACGCTCGCTCTTATCGTGGAAGATATGTCGTACGCTGTAGATATGATTGCCTGATTGGAGATGTAGTTTCTTGCAATTTTTAGCCCTTCAATGATTATGACAGCCACGGCATACCGTATTGATGGTCATTTTTGTAGCCGCTAATTAGTTTATACGAATGAATTATCTGGTCCGTGGCTAGTTGGGATAGCTGCGAAATAAAGAGCCTGCTCACTTACACTTGATTGCATATGAAAACAGGCGACATTGGGATGGTACGACAGGGCTCTGATGATCTCGGGAAACGAGCTGATGGTAAATGTCGTGGCCTAAACGTACAAGGAGATGATGTGGACTACCTCTGTGTTTGCCAAGTGCTCAAAGATGGTGAATAAAAGTGCAATGCCTTCGTTTGGTGCAGTACTTTGGCAGATTTCGTCAATCAAGATCAGGGAAGAATTAGGGGCATCTTCAAAGGCCTCCAGTGAATAAAAAGTTCTTTCCACAAAAACAAGCTCATTAAACAGCGAAGACGAATTGTTGATCGAGGAAATAAGGTTTGGCATCACCGTTTGAATATTTGTGATTATCTTTAACGAGCAGTACTGTGCTGGAACAAAGATCCCAATTTGTGCCATAATTTGGAAGCATAAAATTTGCTGCAAAATGCTGGACTTGCCGCTCTACCATTAAAGCGATCACGGGGGGAAACACGGTACTTGGTTGAGACCGGAAATCAATATCAGATTTACCCCATTTCCAGAATACACCGAGTTTTCTATGACCGACCCAGAAAATTGGTCCGAGCTTTTCCCAAGAAGAATGGGATTTCGGCCTCGTTTAATGGCCATCACGTTAGAAAATACAGGCTTCACTGACGAATTATGCAATGCAAACCACGCACCGGTGTCATTCAGCAGCGAATACGTGGCGTTTGAAAAGAGCACATCCAAAAGAGAAATGCCCTCCATGATATTATGAAACAAATAGAGCTTTGTCTGTAAACTATTGCACAGGCCCACCAGGAGTCTATACATCAGGGAACGTACAACTTGTGCGATAGCAATAGGATTTCCGACTTTGCCTCGCTTAATCTCCCGTTAAGTTTGACCTATGGCCGTTAGCGAAACACGCAAACAAGGTCAAGGGTAGCATAAAGAAACTTTTCGTTTTCCTCCTTGACAAGTATGAATTGGGGAGGAGGACAAGCGGAACGAGCGGCGTTATCAATGTTTTCGTCCTTTGAGTATGAAAATAGAAACCCGTATTTTTTTGACGAAACCAAGTTGATGTCCGGATATTGCTCTACTCAAAAGCAATGCAACAAAATACTTGCAACAAAAAAATAGTATTCCAAAATATCGTCACACAGTTCAAGATAAATTCTCCTTGCTAAAATGGCGATAATCATCGTAACGATACCAATTGACAACAGGGTATTGTGTTGCGACCTGACCTGAAAAAGCTTATAGTGCAATCTTTTCTGGGAGTTGGTCAGTTTTTTGATGTCCACAAAAATCTTGGGCGCATCAACCTCAATAAATGAGGCCAGTTCTTCTTCCAAACTTTCGAAACTATTCTCAAGTAGGATCTAAAGCAAAAAAAAGCGTTGGAAAACCTTTTTGACTGCACCGAATATTGGGGAGCCGAGGCTACTTAATATGCTCAAAATATTCTTTAATTCTCCAAGTGCCGACGTCAGGTCGATCAGCGATTGGATGCTGAATTCAATATCAGAAAGCCGCTTGAAGTTAGTAAGAGAAGTGCATCTTCTCAGCACTTCAACGCCAAATTTAGACAGTTTGGCGAGAGAATTTCCCAATCGGTAATATTGCTCCTGATTGGACACCAGCTCTTCAACGCCATTTAATCTCTGCAGTATTTCCTCTTTGTCTATCAATGGCTGCAAAATGTGCTGTCTAAGCAACATTGCTCCCAAGTTTGTTTTTGTATGGTTGAGACGATGGAAAAGCGTGTTTGTTTTGTTCATCGGATCTGAGCTTGTGTCCAACGAATATTTATAAGAGGTTTTTGCATCAATAAAGAGCCTCTTTTGATGCTGCCAGACGGCAAACGTAATCGGATCGATAAGAAAATTTAAAAAGTGCAGCTGCAAGTACTTAAATAGTCCTGAAATTGCGGATCTACAATAGCTCTTATCCATCAGATAATTCTTTATGCTTGCAGGCTCAAGAAAATACCGGTCCACAAGCACATGCACTTCTTCTGCCCGAAATAATTGCCTCGCAGCGGCTTCAATTGAAAACTTTTTGGCAAATAAATCGTGGCAAAGATCTTCTAAAATGGATTTCAATTTGACGCATTGATGGTCAGGTATTACGATGATGCCTGGCTCATTTGCAACAATGCAATTCGAAACCAGCGAGTAGTGACTGGTATCTTGGAACTTTGAGGAAAACGAACGTCAAACCAATACCTCTGCCAGCATTATGCTCTTCGACTTGCTATCAAATATTGAGATTCCAAGCTTTGCTTTTGCGGCTTTCGATTCGAAAATGACGAGTATCGTTTTGGATACGCTGGCACCGGAATCCTCATTGTCGTCCACTGCATCGTCCAAATATTCCATTGCAAAAAGATTTTGCAAAGCCAATGAAAAGGATCGTCGTATGTACACTCATGCAATAGCCGAAAACAGAAATCAACGTAAAATATTTACAGCGATGCCCCCCCCCCGCCCAAGACAACTAATTTATCGCTGCTCAAATTGGAATCGGATTTTGGCCAATTGTGGTGGAAATTGTGTTGAATTCAAGAAAACGGCGTGGATTTCAGAGTTCCACGGCCACCATTTCACACAGGCAGCCTCAACGTAACAGTTTATAGGCGAATGAAAAAGATGCGCCGCTGATGTGAAAATGTCCTCTTTCCGTATCTGTTCCAAGCAATATGTTGCCCTTTAAAACCTGCCTCTCGACACTTTTATTTCATACACATATTTAGATGGTGCGTCAATGGTGGCGTTTTTTTACATACTGTCTTCTAATATCACTTAAATACGCACCCTTCAGATCTAGTGACTTTGAATCTCCTGGGTCAAGCCAGAATTTTAAACTATTTGAACGCGAGGATTTCGTATGCATTGACGCAAAAATTGAGCCAAAGATATCAAATCCGGTTGGGTTTTTACAAGATGAGGCACCGCCATGCAGCTGCCCGACAATCAATCCATCCTCGTTGAAAAGCGGAGCGCCAGAGGAGCCAGGCTCGGTAACGCCTTTACTCCATCTGCTGACCTTCCAGTGGTAGTTTAGTGGACATTCGTTCCAGCAACTCAAATAAATTTTATCAGGTTGACCGGAATCAGGTGTCACTATGGAGATTTTTTTCACATCTCCGGAAGGATGGTGGATACAAGCGGCGGATTTGGGAGCGATTTGAGAGGCCGACCATCCTGCCAGGAACACGCGATATTTTGAGGGGATGCGCTCTTGAACCTCGAAAAGTGCAAAATCGGACTCTTTGGAACGAGCTAATGGGGGTCAAAATGTAGCCACTTACCTAGCAGCTTTAGCCCTTGTACGGTCTGCGTTAGGGGCCAATCCCTTGGCGTGTTCACACACACTTTGGATTGGTAGTTAAACCCAAGAATATTGTAGCGAAAGTCCGAATTAAACTCGTTCACACAATGGTCTGCGGTCAGA
Source organism: Mitosporidium daphniae (assembly GCF_000760515.2). Taxonomy (NCBI): domain Eukaryota; kingdom Fungi; phylum Microsporidia; genus Mitosporidium; species Mitosporidium daphniae. Next base: position 49,839 of record NW_013546611.1, read on the forward strand.
AAAAGCTGCCGACCATCGAGATTCCGATTGTTGATCATGGATCCACTGCAAAATTTCTGCCCATTTGAGGTCATCACGATGGCTACCGACTTTGCTTGGTCAAGAAGCTTGCTGCACTCTGAGCAAGCTGGAGCATTAACGTTACAAATGCCTGCCCTTGTGCCGTTTAAATTATCGGCTAGCTGCTCTTGAAATGATTCGTTATTTTCTTCATTAGAAAATTGGGAAGAAATGGCCTCGCATTGGGCCTCGAATTCTGGCCGATCGTCCAAATAGGTGGAAATTGAGCGAAATCCATGCACGACGGAGAAAATGTGCAAAATTGGGTCTTCCTTGACAAACTCTGGAGAATAATACTCGATGAGCAAGAAGGATCCCGGAAGCGGAGTGGTGGCGAATTTCATGTGTTCCTTGTTGTTTACAGCGGCCGTGTATGCACCCAGCATTGCGGTTTTTCCGTGGATGTAAAGCTCGCTTCCCTCTGGAAGCCAGAAACGGTCAAAAAGAAGATTCAGCGAAAGCGCCGTTGGCGACTTGATACCGAGCTTGAGAATGCGCCCCAGCCCATTCTTCAATGTGTACCACGTGCCTTTTGCAACAATGTCAATGTCCACCGTGATGCCTCTTCCAAAGGCAAACGAGCCGGAGTGGATGGCCAATTGTCCCATCAATGCAGCATTAAGAGTTCCCGCTGATGCGTCTGCGTCTTCGGGACGTTTCTCGCCCTCATTGAACATGCTGGTGATGTTTTTTACCAAAGCATCCTCAGGCATTTCTGGCGGCTTGAACGCGCCATATGCATTCGCAAGCTCTACATCGTCGTTGCGAGATTCATTATTTGGCAAATATTTATCTTCTTGATCTCCAGAATGTTGCCCTTCATTTTCGCCATTAGGAGGATGATAATTGATGGGATCAAAGCCGGCATAAAAAAATTTGCTTCGGCTGTTTTCCTGCAGAAGAGTCTGCAACATCAACGCGCAATTATCAAGCTTTGGAAGCTGAATAATCGAAAGTAGTTGATTATCGATGTCTACGTGCTGCGAATCCCTTAGCGATTTTTTTAGAACTTGTAGCCTTCCCGGCCGCTGCGCTTGTCCATTTGCAATCGATGCTGCGACAAAGAAAAGCAAAACGTACGAAAGAAGAAGCATCCGGAAATGCTATATGGCGCATCTGAAGACCTTATATTAATGGTTTTTTTTTTGTTGTTAAAATCATAATTTGCGATCACGTAAATATTATTGACATTGATGATTTTCATGTTGTGTGGAACAGAAAATAAATTCCCAGATTTGCAATTCACCAGAGAGGTCTTTATTTTGGCTGGGATAATATAAATTCAATTGCTGCCTCCACGTGACCACCGGTAGCCAAAAGTGCTCGTATATTCATTGATGCATCGTGGAATCCCATATCAGCAAGCTGGGCGAGCTGCACTTGGAATCGCTCTTCGGGAGGAGGAAGTGCCGGCGAAGAGAGCATTGGGGCGGCGAACGCCGGGCTCCCGGCGCTTTGGGCAGTGGATGGGACACCACCTATGTCATCATAAAATCGCATCAATACGGCTACCAGCGGGGTTCGAAAATGCTGACATCATTTGCTGCATCAGGGCCGGGTCGCTAAAGGCTTGCATTGCTGCCTGCATGGCCGCTGGGTTTTGTAAAAACGCGTTATTTCCTAAACATGATGATGATGATCAGGGGAATACACCATCTTACCCGGTTGTTGGCCTCGCATTGCCATGTTCAGGAGATCCGGGTTAGATGCAAGTAGCTGGGTTGTTTGGCGCAGAAGCTCTGGATTGGATAGCATTGCTTGCATTATTGCAGGATTCAACGAAGAGGCTGCAGATGAAAAGTCTCCTGCTCCGCCCATAAATTCGGATCCAAACATTCCAGGAAAGGATGGGGCTCCAGGATTTGGAGCTACTACGTAACAATTACTACCATAAAAGGTTACCGGAAGGCTCACTTGCCAAAGAAGTTGGTTGTGAGGAAGCTGGAATCTGCGCAGCTGTTTGAGACGACGTAGAAGCACCTGATGTAGGGATACTTTTTACAAGGTGAATGGTGGCATCCTCGGCTACGCCAATCGAACCAAGAGTGTCTGAATCTTTCAATACTCTTCCGGAGAATATAAGACGCTGAGAGGAAGCGGGGATCTTCATTTGCTCGTCAATCTTGGCTTTGAGCTCGCAAACACTGGTCGACGCTTCGACTACAAATGCTCGTTTAGCTTCAGAGGAAGACTTTATGAAGATTTGCATATTAGCAATTAAAATTAAAATTTATCTTTGGGGTTTATATTTTTTCCATACATTTATTAAAAATGCCGCCTCGTCATCAGGACGAGCGAGTGGTTTCCCTCGATGACGAGCTAATTTCCATGATGGAATCGGAGGCTCCCCAACTCGAAAAAAAACGGGTTCAGCAAAAAAGACCAAACAAAAAAAGCAAAGTCGTCAACAAACCAGACGAAATTAAGATTCCTCTGCATCCAAAGCAAGTCCCAGAAAACCTGCCTGAACAATGGACATGTTACAATCTCAATCGTGCCTTGTTATTGTCTTTAGAGGCCCTTGGTCTTGGCTTTCCAACTCAAATCCAAAAGCTTGTTCTGACGGAAAGTTCCCGATGCCAAGTTGGCACTCTTCCGGACGTAATCGCTTCGGCGCCTACTGGCTCCGGAAAAACTCTTGCTTTTCTTTTGCCATTACTGAATGCTATTTTATCTCCCATTGGGTCGCGATCTTCGCAAACGTCGCCTTCTGAATTGTACATGTCTACCTGTGCTTCAGATTTGGAGGGCTCTGAAGGGCCTAACTCTGGCCTCTTGAAAAACAATGTAGAGCCCATCTCTGCATTAATCTTGGTACCAACAAGAGAGCTTGCATTTCAAATACATTCCGTTGCATTGGACTTGGTTAAGGGCTCAAATATCAGGGTACCAATTTCTTGTCGTTCATATTCATCATTAGGTAGCCCTTCTGACGGGCGGGATTTCCGTTCAAAAGCAACATCGAATTTTATCTAAAAAAGTAGATGTGCTTATTTCTACCTCCGGTCGCCTTTGGAGTCACGCTAATGATGAAGAGCACGTCTCTCTTAAAATAAAAGAGCGACTTTCGGCGCTATCGTTTCTTGTCATTGATGAGATTGATCGGATGACTGAGGGTTGCGGTCGGTTTAAAGAATTGGAGTCAATTTTAGCACTTCTTAACCCTATTGCAACGATGGTTTTCTCCGCAACTTTCGATAACTTGAAAAGTTCCGCCTTGTTTAGCAAAATCCCCTTTCCCTCAAAGGCACCGCTTTTTTTGTCCACATCCACCGCGGAGATGAAAAAAACCCCGCTCTCCGGTCTAGCTTCCAATGTTTCGGTGCTCAAGCTTCGATGCTGTATCCGCGATAAAGACGCCTGTCTGGTTGCCCTGCTAGAGAAGCCACCTGTTGTCCCAACAATTGTGTTTGTCAATTCAATTGCAATGATAAGGCGTTTATGCTCACTTTTGCGCCTTTTGGGGATCAATGCATTGCCGCTACATAGCCAAATGCCTCAAAGGCAACGTTTGAAAAACATCGATCGCATCAAGTCCGCACTCAATGCCGACAAAAGCCCAATCCTGCTTGCAACGGATGCTGTTGGTCGAGGCATTGACATTCCTCATGTTTCGAGAATTATCCATTTCCAGGTCCCTCCAACCCTTAGCCAATTTATCCATCGGAGCGGTCGAACAGGAAGAGCTGATGCATGTGGTGTATCCTACCTCTTGATTGCACCAGATGATCATCAAGCATCGGCATCTCTTTTGAAGGCTGCAAAAGCCCTCATTAAAGAGGATCCGCAGTTAGAAAATCTTTTATGGGATCCAAATGTTTTATCCAAAATCAAGGAGCGTCTTGAAATTGCTACACTCGTTGATTCTTTTGAACATAAAAACAGGAAAGTCCAATCCGATAAGACATCAGCCTTATTCCTTGATGAAGACGAGTCTTCAGTACAGCATAGCGCGAACAAGAGACAAAATCTTCAAGGAGCCATGCCGTATGATGAAGATGCTGTCGTTGAGCAGCAGATCGCCTTGTCGAAATTGTCGAAAATGAAAAAATTGCTTGTTAAATTAAATGCTAAACACTAACGCGCCATATTTGAAGTATTAAGATTTCTTTTCACGTGTATAGGAAACTAGATCCCAAAAAAATCCAACCTTAGCCTTATTTGATTTCAAAGCCATCTGTCGCAGGATCGATATGCAATGGGTATCTTTTTGAAGGTTCTTTGCACATTTATTGGGCAGATTTATTTGTTAAAAATCATTTTCTAAATGGTAAAATTTACACTAAAGGTCTTGATCCATCCATAGGGACCTGGTAATAAACAGAGAGTCATATTCCTCCCATTCCCGCCCATTGTTACTTTCAGAATCTGATTCAACATCCGTAATTAAAGAATCAAAGGAGGCATTCATTTGATCTATGATCGCCGTACGCGTGTTATTAAGTTTGGCCAGCTCGATATCCTTATAAATGATGTAGAACTTTGGGAGAAATAGAGCACATAGGGTGACAAGCATAGCCACTAGGTTGCTGATTGTAAGCTCAAAATATCGAGCACGCTCCGAATATTTGTAATCGCCAGACACAGCATAAAGGGGCAGCGAAATGATAAGAAGAGCCATGTAGGTGTATATCGTGATCGCAATATATATACTCTCGTTAAAGGCCGAGTCTACATTTCTTGTCAAATAAGCTATGACTCCGAGAGATATCAAAAGTATCCCCATACACACGAAAGATAGAGCGAGACAAACAGTTACAAGGGTATTATCTTTTGCTGAACACACACGGAAAGATATAAGGGAATCGGTTTTTGAAGTTATTATACGTGAGATGTTTTCGCTCGAAAAGGTAATGATCAAAAGAAAAATCGACAACACAAGGATGAGCGTACCTGAAAAAACCAAAAGATCTCTATCCTGGATTACGGGGGTAGATAACCTGGCGTTGGAAAAGATCTTGAAAATCCTGTACGTTTTTGCAAGGATGTTCCCTAAGATGAGGCCAAAGCCGAGAAGAAAAAACCAAAGCATCATGATGCAAGTAAACCTTGTCGATTGAATACTTCGAAATATATTTCCGCCTAAGCAAAGTATTACGCCAATCAAGATTAGGATACAAAACAGCGGAGAAGATTTTTTAATCGGAGGCTTTTCTCTATAATAGCAAATCAAGCCAATAAAGATCAGGCTAATAATGATAAAAAAGATCGAAATTGAGGTTATAACTATCCCGCCAACGTAATCGAGAGTGATAACTTCTGGAATGATCGCGGACACGGGAATGGCTTTGCCACCGCGAAAGTTCAAGGCGCTATAATTAATTGTGGCAATTCCGTCTTTATATAGACCTATCTGAGTTTCCTCTGGTAAACCAACAAATTGGAGATAGGATATTGATGGATTTACAGGGCTGTTGTTGGGAATCGAAATCGAGCCCAGGGCTCTTTCAATTGTCAACTTTCTGATTTCATCCAAGATGTTTACTCCAGTAATTGCGGAGCAATCAAATGAAGTCTCAATTCCAGAATCGCAATCACGAATCATACCATCCAATGCAAGAGCAATCGCATAAATAGAGTCAAGAATTAGACTTGATACGGCCTATTTTGTGGTTAATTAACTGATTTAGCAATCCTACTGATGCTGGGGTTTCAAAAAACGTTTCGTTTCCAATGCAGGCGCATTGGGCAGGAAACACTCTGCTGGGAGGTGCGTCTAAACATATGGTAATTCCTTTAGTATCGGAAGAGCCTTGAAGCCCAGTATAGATGCATCTAAAGGCTAGTTCAAAATAAGTGGACAATAGCTTAGAATATGAAGGCTCCTTAGACAATGTCTCATAACAAGCTTCGATAAATTTAGTTTCAGCAATTTTTGGAGATATGCTAATGGATCCTATAATTAATAGCTAAATCTACCAAGCATATAAGATTGTGGAAACGACATCAGCGAGTATGGCAATAGACTGAAAACGTTGACGAAAGATGTCGAAGCCAGCACAAAAGTCACGTCCCTAAGCGGTGGATATTCGTAAAATAGCTCGAAAACGGTCACCGTTGTCGAGGTAGAGGTAAATAATATAATTATCTTTACATCGGCAGGAATTGCAAGAAGACATTCGGCAATTCTTTTGATGATTGGCCTCGAGCTATTATAGTCAGAGGGCCTGAAATCCAAGGGCAAAATTTGCGAACAAACAACTCTGATGTCGTTGCTTGCAGCCAGCTTGGAAAATATGCCTTTGACCTCATTGCCATACAAATAATCTCCGTAAAGAGCCGAAACTAGGGTCCAATTCATAGCCTTTAAAAGCTGGACAACAGAGTTTGCAACATCAAATCCATCTGGATTAAATCGAATGTAATTGGGCGAAGTGGTTGCAGAGCTCGGGGAAGTAAAGTCGATGTACCCAATCTTATAGTTTTGCAAGAACACTAAGCTTAATGCAGATTGGAATGCAGATCCAGTGCCTTAAAATAAACTGTCATTGGATTACCTAAAACGAGCGTCACATCCTTCTTTAGAATGTAGGAGATGCATGATGTTATAGCCCCAGTGTCGGAAAAGATGGGATCAATATCTTCATAGATAAGCGTCAAGTTTGGAATTATGGAAATGTTTCTGTTGATGTAATTGACACCGCAAACGAACGCAATTGTCTCTTGAATGCCTTCTGAAGAAAAGAAATCAGACACATCCAAGCTTTGCGGGAACATACCCCCAATTTTAAAGATCTTGTCCTTTTTCGCGTTGAAGATTGCAGGTTTTGAGAAATAGGAAGAATCACCATACGAATTTGTGGCCATCGCTGAAGCTTGCCAAATGTGGCACAGTAAGAGTGCTAACGGCCACAGTGAATGGAGCATAGCTGGTAAAATGACCATATGATGAAAGAGCAGTTTTTTAATACGTGTAAACCTTAGCGCGCCAAAACATTTATTAGCCCTACACTTGACACTTTTCTGAGTTGAAACCAAAATTACGGGTCATTTAAATATTAGCACCCAATTGGGAACTCCAAACGTCTTCCAGGTACCTTTTCTCCCCAATTAACGATTCAAACCTTGCCGTTGCATCCTGCTTTTGCAGTTTAAAATGTGTTTGCAACATCTGGATCCATGTTTCGGCCACGGCTTTGCTCATTCTTTCAGCATCCCCACTCACCAGAATATGGGCGTTTTTCTCTAGCAAGGGTAACACCATTTCCGATTCCTTGAGCAGTCTATCCTGAACATACTCTTTGGGAATTTTTTGAGAAAAACAAGGAAAAAACGACGTTATCGTTCCATTGCAAACATACGAATTTAAAAGGGACAAATATGGCGCTTCATCCTCTGACCTGCATCCATAAAAAAGCAGCACCTCGCCAACGGCACCACTATTGACCGGCTTTGTTCTTCTGGCATTCTTTCTAAACTCACGCTCTTTTAAAAATCCAATAAACGGAGCAATCCCAGAACCATTCGCTATAAGTATCAGCGGAGTGGCTTGATCTCTCGGTGGTTTGAATGAAGACCGATGAATAAAAATGCGAATTCTATCACCGACATGACACTCATTCGCTTTCAATAAAAAAGCTATAAAGAATTACCCAAATAAGAAGATGTCATCCCGGAGACTTCCTTTCCACAGGCAGCAGTATAGCTCAGATAAGAAAGGAGCAGCTGAATTTCATTGTTTTCGATCTATGCTGGTTAATGGAGCCAAAAAACCAATGGACATGAGGCAATAGAATAAAACCGGTAGGAAATTTTTTGGAAAACCTCCGGTATGACTTCGATGCTTAATTCAATTGATGGGAATTTCTTTATAAGCTCAAGAACGGTCACGCGGCTGGCCTTAATTTGACTCAGATATGTTTCCTGCAAAAAGAAGGGCATAACATACCTTTGACAATGAAATTTCCTTCAAGGCTTTTTTTTCCTCGCCATCGCTTGCAAGCTGTGAAAAAATTTTAATTGAATATATGCAAGCAGCTGCAGAGAGGTCAAAATAGGAGGTAAATAAATTTCTAGGAGTGCCTTTAATGGCCTTATTTCCAGAGGAACACAGAAAGGATAAAACAACAGATTCCGCCGTTTCTTTGAGATTAAATATTGACAGAGCCTCTTGTACCTGACTGGGCTTATTTTCAGGAAATATGCCAACATGGTCTCCCGGTCGATAATGTATGTTTGAATCGCCCAATCCTAGCGTCAAAGAATAATATTTGGATATTTGGGTCTTCTGAAGCAAAGCGGCATTAAATGGGGTTTCTGCAGTGTATTTTTTAGTAGGAGATGATGGCACGGTAGTTTTGATGGCCCCACTATGCATGGTAGAAGACGTCATTGTAAAGAAATAA
>NW_013546610.1:0-5163 GCF_000760515.2 Mitosporidium daphniae
ATCTTTACCGTAAATATTGTAGCCAAAATTGTACCTATTTATCTCGATTGATAAATTTGCCACAAACAGAATCTGGGGCACCGCCCATAGTATATATTGCAAGGTTGCGAAACCCTTACTCTTTTGAATGCTTATAATGTTTCGAGCGATGAGAGCTCTCATGCCTGCGAGAACTGGTCGATGAAAATGTCCTCTGTGGAGAAGATTCACGTGAAGATTTAGTTCTACTGAGACTACGCGATTGGACATCAGAAGGATCTTTGCCTTCTGCTCTACTTCGTGGGCGATATGATGATCTAGAGGATGACCCAGACGAAGGTGTAGACGATGATCTAGAGGATGACCCAGACGAAGATGTAGATGATGATCTAGAGCAAGATTTGGGGAATGATCTAGAAGAGGACCTAGAGGTCGATCTAGACGAATACCTCGATACCCGTTGCTCGTTCAAATCACTTGGCATCCTTTGTAAAGTTCCCTGGTTTTTTTTATCTTGATCATGAAGGGAGGATAAGGAGAATTGATGGTATTTTTCAACCAAATAATTTTTATCAAGAAACGGAAGCAATTCGAGCGCCTTCAGATGAGTTAACGTATTTTCGTCAATTAAAGTGGAAACTAGCAAGTACGAAAAGGCTATTTTGGCAAGCCTTTCCTTGGCATCTGATTTTTTGTGATGGAAAACCTTGTCCTTCAATTCGGAGGCATATCCGGTAAGAAWAGATTGACCCAGCCATTGGCACCTTCCGGAAAACGGTGCTGTATGCGAAGAGAACTTGAACTCTGGATACGGAACTCGACACATTTGGCAGTATTCCATTATTAGAGAAATGTATTTTTTGTCACCATTCAAGCGGGGCAGCATTGAAGGAAGCGATTTTAAAACGGCATCCGATGTTGCTGCCCCCAAAGGAGAGGTAGCTAAAGGAGCTTTATCGGGGGTTTCCGATGCCATCTTGGAAGCAGAGGGATCAGCTACAGATTTCTTGTACAAGTCCATAAAGTATTGACTATACTTGAGAAAATCATCGGCACAAAGTACATTTATTGCCGATGATGGAAAAGAAGGATCATTTGTAGCTGTCACAAGTTGTGATGTTTTTTTTCCCCCTTCAAATTGGAACGGAGACGCTGTCAAATTTGGCTTTCGAAGAGGAGAAAAGGATGGTCCCAAAAGCTCGTCCTCAAGAAAGGTTTCAGGAGGTCTATTAAGGCTGTCTAGGTTTTTTAACATGGATTCTGACAGGGAAAAAATAGGCGGAACAGATAAAGAGCTCGTTGGCGAAACAGATAAAGAGCTCGTTGGCGCAAGAGATAAAGAATTACTTGGCGCAAGAGATAAAGGACTACTTGTGGAAACACAAGCAGAATTGCTGGCCAGCAAGTGAGGATTCTTTTGATAGTATTCAAAGGCGAGTTTTGCCGAGTGCTCCTTGGCTCTTGCATTGGTGGCGCCTTCACCGAGAAATTCCATGTTAAGCCACCTACAAGTCACCTTAAAGCGTTCGACGCCCTGGCAGGCATAATTGTATTCTGGGCATTTTACCAGAGAATTATCTGTGCAAATCTGGTCAAGTTTCAAGGCATAATTGAATTCACTCTCAAATATAGACGACGCATCTGAATGTTCAAGGAACACCGAGTGAATTGGTACATTAGAGGACAGTGTCACCGGGTTTGATGTTTTTTGAGACGCAAAAGAGGAATCACAAACAGAGTCGGAGGGTGAGCAAAGCCCGGGTTTACATCTCAACAGCAGGCCAATCAAGGGATTGATGAAGAGCTTTAGCTCGGGGTCAAAGCAATCTTTCCTAGCAAAAGAGGATCCTATTCGATTCGCCTCAAGGGAATAAATAGCCGAAAACTGAAACGGGAAAGTGTATTGAAAGTGGGTAGCATTGACAAAACTGCCGCCAGACATAATAGATTCCATTAAAGGGACCATAAATGGCTTGACATCAGCGGGTATTGGGTTGAATATCAGCATATGAAAACAAATGACGTATAAAAAAAAGGACTTTATCAACAAAATTTCTTCTTTCGAGCCAAAGCCGTTGGTGGAAAAATAGAAGTCTACTAAAGACAATGATCGAGTAGGCGAGCAAGCGAGATTTCCCTCCAAAGCAGAGGGCGTGTGCAGACCTTTAGCCAAGTCTGAACACATGCTTTGCATCGGCATAGATGATCGGATCTTAATGGGAGGAAAAGCCGGCATTGTGAACGAAATATACTTTTGCAAAATATCCAAAAGACCGCTTTTTACAGCAGACTCTTTGTGTCTTACGAGGGATTCGACAGTGTAATCATCAAAGGCTGATTTGAGAAATTCAACCGGAGAAAGGCATTGCAGTATCGTGGATGCTGCTGATGACACGGATTCCTGTGGGGGAGAGAAAGACAAGTTCCGGTCAAATGCAGCATTCTCCGAGCCCTGTGCATGTTCAGCGGATGGGGTTTGTTCAAAAATAGGGGCTATAGCTGGGTGGGGCAGTTCTTCAGAGATAACGCTTGAGATTTCATTAAGCCACGAGCTAGCCAAGCTCTCATTTTGATCGTTTACTGCGTCGCTATCACCATTTGGGTGCGAAGAAGATCCCGGTTGATCTTTACTTGCCGCTGCCGTACGGTGATATTTAAAGTTTCCAATGATGTCTACTATGTCACTGCAAATGCATTCCATCGTTATCGAGGGGTCAATGAAGAATTTCTTATCAAGGACATAGGACATGCCCAAAAGTTTGCAAATATAAAAAGTGGTCGTCTTTGCAATTTGCCGAAATGCCACACGTTAAACGGATCAAGCAAGAGGCTGCGTCCGCCGCCCCCTTTGCGAAAGCAGTATTTCCCATCGAGGTGCTAGAGGTTGTTTTCTTTTACATGTATTCCTGTAATGACTTCCAATCTATTTTAGCGATCTGCAACCGGACCCTCTTTTCATATTACATGTCTCGGCTGAATGACTCGATCGAGATACCAGGCGATATTGGAAGAAAGATTTTTCTTGCGCCTCCTCTATTTTCCGAAGTGTGCGTGAAGAACACCATTTCGCTGGGGGTGTTTTCAGATGCCATTTTTAGCTCTTCCTCGGGCATATCCAGGCTCTCGATTTCCGGGAAACATCTTCCCACCCCGCCGCCCTTAAAGATACTGTCCGCCCTGCAGGATAAATATTTCTGGGTTAGAAACATCAAAAATTTAGAATTCTCCCACATAAAGATACCAGACCGATTAAATGTACAAGCTCTTCGATCGAATATTGGATCTGTCACGCTATCTCATGTCTCGGGTCTGGAGGATCATCTGATTTGTTTTCTCTCTTTATTTCCCAAACTCAACCAAATATCTTTGCTGCATTCAAGCATCACGCCATCAAATCAAATACACGCAACGGGAAAGCGCAGGTTCTCATCTCTGACACTTGTCAAGAATTCGTTTTCTCACGTCGACTTTGACAAGACACACTTTTTTAAATGGATCGCTGGGTTCCTCGATTTATATCAGGAGCCGTGCGTGTTAGAATTAAATGGGGTTAAAATGTCACATGGAAGCTTTTTACGGCTGGTCGATTTTAAAAGGGCAAATTTTGCCGCAAACAGGCTACAGTGTGTGTCGCTTGACAACTGTACGTTCTATCCTCAAAATGAAGCCTCATCCTCTCTTTTGGCACATTTTATCAGGGGATTGCCAGAATTGAAACGGTTTTCGATTCGCAACTTTCAGCTCGATGTGACCGGCATAAAAAGAGGGCTCCTCAATTTGGTTGAGCTGGATTTGTCGTTCAACTCTTCAATTACCAATGACGTGTTGCACGACATCGTTACCCTGTCAAGATTGAMACTTAGATCGTTATCTTTGGAGGGCATTCAGTCGATATCAACTGGCTTTCTATGCGGCCTGGTCATGATGCTCAAGCTTGAAAAGCTAAATGTGTCAAACATGGCAATCAAGCTGTCGCAATTCGTTGACGACGTGTTCCCGATTTTATTTGGATCCCTTCAAGTGATAATTGCAAAAAATTGCTACAGCCTATGTTCTTCTTCGTTTATCAAGGTTATTAAATCGGTAACTTATCATTCGCCCCTGCGAACCATCGACTTTTCGGACGGAACTTGCTCTAACATAAGGATTGAGACCCTAGTAGAGGCCAAGACATATTTATCCAAATTTGCGTGCAAATTTTCGCACTGATTATTTAAACGAATTTTGTTTAAAAAACCTCATAAGCTATGATTTCGACCTATCACGCGCATTTAAAATTTAGCTGACCAAATCCAAGATGCAAAGACATTGCGGAGTATGAAAGCCAAATACGGGCTTTGGATTATTTTCACCTCTTTGATCCTTTTTAATGTGTATGCTAAAGATCCTAGTGTGAATGATCAGGCCTCTACAGATGTCATGACAAATCCTCCAATTTCTAAAGATCCCAATCTGAATCACCCAGTTTCTAAAGATCCTAGTGTGAAGGATCCGGTTTCTAAAGATTCTAATGTGAAGGCTCCGGTTTCTAAAAATCCTAATGTGAAGAAGACGCTTTCTAAAACACTTCGTTACGCAAGTTATGCCAATCCTGTCAAAGTCGCAGAGCACGTCGGCTTTAAAGAACCTGTAGTTTCCGTTTTAAATTTAGCCGTTCCTGGATTGGGATCGGTTTTAAATATGGCAAATGATGCTTCTAAGTTCGCTATCAAGCGCCTCAATAAGGGCAGCAACTCTGATAAAGGAAAAAATTCCTCCTCAACACATGAGGATAGAGTCGGTAAAGCACCCTTGAATCTCTCTAATAACCCACCCAACACTCTTCCAGGCCAGCAAAAAGAGGCAATTAAATTATTGGAGAATGATTCAAATAGCCAAAAAAATCAAAAAAATATCTCATCACAGGTTACGCCTTCTAATGCAACCCAAGCTCCCGTTTCTAACTGGTCTATTCCCCCTACTCCAGCTGAGGCTACCCCTTCTACCCTAGCCCAAGCGGCTGCTTATAATTCTTCCAATCCAGCCCAAAATCTTGTTTATAACTCTTCTAACCAAGCCCAAGCTCCTGCTTATAACCCTTCTAACCAAGCCCAAGCTCCTGCTTATAACCCTTCTAACCAAGCCCAAGCTCCTGCTTATAACCCTTCTAACCAAGCCCAAGCTCCTGCTTATAACCCTTCTAAC
>NW_013546609.1:0-5103 GCF_000760515.2 Mitosporidium daphniae
CTTTTTGGGCTTGGAAAAATATGTGGCGAAATCAAATGGACGAAAAACAAATCGCAGGCGAAAGAGACAAATATGCGGAATGAAAGCGAATATCGCGCTTTTCGAAGGAGCCATTTTGAATCTCAACATTCACAGGCTGATTTTGAACATGAAAGATCCAAACTCTATTGATGAACTTTTGTGGATTATTTTCCGAGCCCAAAAAGAACATATACATGGTTCTCTTAATTAAAGACAATAGCTGGGATGAGAAAACGCTTGAAATCGGCTTCGAGTTGGCAGATACGTTTTTCATTAGGGCAGCCATCTAGAACAGGGGTTCTTTGGCTTTGCGCTTCTATTTTCATGGCCTATGATTTTTGCGATGCTCTAGATACTTTGATCGAAAAGCTGGTAACCTCGAAGAAGACAGTCCTTCCATGATAGACAAAAAGTTTACGGTGAAAGCGCATACATTTAGGGTCAGGTTATCGTTTGACTTGGGGTTTCTTCTTTAAATACATGGTTAAAGTCAGGCATCGCCTGTACTAGACTAGGCTCCAACGCGACACTGGTCAATTGCTAATCGAGTATGATGGCCAAAAATTTTAGTTGGTTGAATATCAAAGAGTGCTTTGGTGCTAAATTTATGCAGCGGCTGATCTACCAGAACAATTGGATTTATTTGCTAGCAATCTTTCTAAACCGCTAATTCAGTTCCAGATTAACCGCTTAATTTTAGGTATATCCCCAAAGCGAGAATTTGGTATTTCAAGCCAATTCTCATCTCAAACACGTGCTGGGATAATTTTATTTAGGGATCGTCTTTTAGTCTTTTCTCGTAAGCTGCTTTCGCTGAATTTTTTGCGGAATATGTTTTTCTTCTCGATTATTTGCAGACCTTTTTTTTGTATAAGTAGTGATGTGAGGCAGCTGAACATCTGCAGCAAAATCCTTAAATTCAGCTTCAGTGGAACAGGGTAACTTTTCGAGACATTCGAGAACCTGTTGAATAGTGGGTCTTTTGTCAATAGATGGATCAAGAGCCTGGTGAATAATTTTAGCCAACTCGACATTAAAGGTTTCTATCAAATTGAAGATATCGCTATAGTTTTCCTTTTTTCCCTCTTCTTGAAAAGAGAAGTAGTTACGGTCGTACCTGGCTCCATTTTTAGCGCTAAAAAAGCCAACAACGGTAGCTGCAAAGGAAAAGACATCAGATTGTTTGGTGGGAAAGACGTTAGATTTGAGATTAAACTTCAGCTCTCCGGGGCTTAACGCAATCCATTTTGATGTAACCCCTATTTTGTTGATAAGTGTGTCCTTTACGTCTTTTGGAGCGACAGATTCTGGGTCAATAAACTCTGGCGCAACATATGGCAACGTAAAAGTAAACATGAACTCTTCATTTGAATATGGAGTTTCATATGCACCAATTCCTTTTGTTCTTCCAGCATCTTTTACGCTAACTCTTTTGGTCTCCACAGCAGCACCAAAATCGGTGATTTTAATATATCCATCCCTTGATACCAATATATTTTCAAGCTTCAAGTCCCCATGCACAAAACCATTTTGATGGATAAATTTAACACCTTGTGCAACTTCTTTGAAAATATAAGCGAATATCTTGACATTTTTGTTCCAATATTGAGGGACATCTAATAAATCGCACCCGTTTACATATTCCATAAATATCTGATTCATATTCCGGTGGTAAACAAGGACCACGTTTTTGTGTGCAAGTTTCTTTTGAATTGAAAATTCTCTTTCAATAAAAGGTATCTTGACATTTTCCAGAATTTCTTTAATCACAAAATATTCTGTTGTTGCACAAATTAGCTTTTCTTCATCAGCTTTTGCCATTATGATCCGTTTTGATTCGTGTTGGCTTTCTTGGTCAATAGATTGCCCACGTTTATTCTGAAATGCTAAATATATCATACTGTGTTCGGGGCGGCTTACTTCAGTAATAGCTCCTTGTATCACATACATCAGCTCCACTTTATCAGTTTGACCTTTTATTTTTGGCAGAACTTTAGAAGAAAACTCAATTGGAGCTTTAGCCAAAAAAATCTTATATAAAAATACAAATAGCAGAAACAAAATATCATTGAGGAAGATCATTCGGAGCTTAAAATAAAAACTCATCACTTGGGTTTAAGGGGCACGTGCCTTTTTAATCAAATTCTAACAACCGGGATACCGGTGTGTGAATTCCAATTAGTTCATTAAGCACACACCTGAAAACCAAGAATACCACCTACCACGGCAAAAGGTACAAATAGCTAGAATATTCTGTGATTTAAGATTTACACAGGGCTATAGCCATCGGGAGTCAGCTAATCACAGCGTGGATCCGGTTTAGTCTGATAAATGTAATGTCTAACTAACCCTAAATAAATTTGACGAATTAGCAGCATGTAATTACTTTGGGATTCCTGCTTTGGTTTGGTAATCAGACCAGACCAGTTGGAAGTTTTATGAAAACCATACCCCGTGGCATTTATGATGCATCTCAAAAATGGCTTTCTTTGAACTCCAGATAGCTTTTCTGTGCATCAACTGCTTCTTCTCGCCTGTAATTATAAACATGCATGGTCTGAAAGAATTTTATTTGTAAGACATGTTTCACTATCTGTCATACTGTGGTAGTGCCGTTGGTCTGTCAGATCTTCTAGGTAGCTCAAAGAAACTTGGGTAGTTTATTTTTAGTTTTATCGCAGCTCACAAGCTAGTCTTAAAATAATGGGTCTATTTTGCAGGGAAATTGAAAAGCTGATCGCCATTGAGAGGCTATTTAGGGATAAAAATCGCAGTTTAAAAATAGCACCAAGTAAAATTTGAAAAAAGTTGCCCTAAAAGCTAGGATTTATGGTGGCAAGCTATGTATGCTCTAAATAAGTGCAAATGATCCTAAAAGGCTCTTTGCTTTCCATATGGATCAGTTTAACTTGCATTTTCTATTTGATTGTGTCAAAAATCGCAAATAAACGAGGCTGTAGTTCAAATGGTCAAGATGCTTGCGATGATCAAAAGGTCAAACGTGCGCTTTCTCTTAAAATCAACTGCTGTGTTTGCACTATTTATTCTTCTTATCGCGACATCTCTCCGCTAGCATCACAATCACAGCGTATCTATAAAGTCGTCATTAAACACTTTCCGTCCCTATTTGCCCATCATTCGTAGACTTGAATTTACGCTACTTTCTCTCGTCGTCGAGGTTTGAACGATTTATAGTTTGTGGATTCTGTATTAAGCACGTGTGGATATTGAAAAAACACCTTTCAGGTAAATCTACAAATTGATGGGTGATGCTAATTAATTTGCTGGTTTCATTAAAAACGCAACACTTTTATGTCAAAAGTGGCCATTAATTTAATTTACTTGAAAAATTACATTCTCGTAATCAATTCGAGCTGCTACTGCGTTGTTAAGAGTTTAGCTTTAGAGAATATTGGAATATTACCACAATCTTAACGGGATGCAAAAAACATAGAAAAATAGACCTTCAAATTCATCGAAGACATCGTCAAATATGTGGCCGTTTGCTACTTTTTACCGGATGCTTACCTGAATCTAAAACTCCAAATAACACAAGCTTGAATACAAGTATTTGAGGACCCCGTTGAGGAATAAATTCGATCTTTGGAATCTTTAGATAATACTTTATGCATGTGGCCAGAATGATTCACTTGAGTTTAGAACATCCAGCATGGATTTTATTAGAAATGAATCGGTCACCAAAACCATGCATTTGGCGCCATATGATCATTTTCAAGTGTGTCTTAGATCTTTTTAAAGCGAGAGGTAGTGCCAATGTTAGAACCCTACTAAAGCCTATCAGGGCTGGAGTTCCAAAGATACGTTGTGGCTGCATTTACGAGGTATAGGCGTGTGTTTTGTTCAGCTGCCTATGTTCTATAGATGCCATATAGAAATCATGGGGATGATAAGCCAAAAATTACTCTCAAAAAGGATGGGGAATCAAAATTACATTGCGCTTCGCATCTTTAGAACGCTACGAGAAATGCTACTGGCAGCAATGCAGATTTACCCAAAAAAATCTAAAATCAAAAGCAACTTGGCTTCTGCTTCTTATGTTGGTCCATTCAAAGCATTTTCAGGGTGCGAAAAAAGGTCTCCAAATAGCACGCATATTTCGGCTCTGAATTTAAGAAGCCTGCGAATGCTAGACAAAGCTCTAGAGCAAAGAATATCGAGAGCGCGATAAGCATTTTGAGTTTTGGGATAGCGCTTGCTCTAACATCTGGAATCTCTCTTCCAATCAAGTGGAAATTTGCGGCCCGGGGCTGTTTCTTTTCTTTTCTTTTCTGCATAGCTCAGATCCTCTGGATTCAAAAAAGTCTTTTTCTGAAAAGTATTTTTGGATAATTGAAAGCATCCCTTTTGTAGGGTTAGGCATCTTGAATGGTTATACCAAGAAGCTCCTTGCGATCTAAACACTCATATTATTAGCGATTGGCATTTTGTACAAATTTGAGCTTGGCCAATGTCCGTTTAATCATTGATTTCTCGTATGCCCAACAGCCATATTTTGAATTCTTATTTGGCCAATTTCGAATGTGTTGGTAACATCGTTGCGACTACGTTAGTTTACTTATTCTGCGTTCAACTGTTTTATCTGCGTGTGTTCTTTTGCCTATCAAACGTTAATTTACAGTTGAAGCCCGAATCAAAGGTCTTTTTGTACCTATATTGCTTATAAGCGTCTCTGTTATAAGAAGTCTTGAAATGTTTTTTTGAATTAATAGCCACATAAAAGCATGCCTTCAATACAAAAATCCGGCTCCATAAGATATTCTCGAGTGTCATAACGGAGCGAGTGGCGTTAACCGCACAAAAACTTGGCTGAACTTCCCATAGCTATTACCAATTAGGCGTCGCAGAATGCCATACATGCTCACAATAAATAAAACAGCCTATTTTATGGCTATGATGAACTTAAACCAAGTCATAGAATCGCTGCATAAGACGGCTCCTCTCAGGAAACGCTAGATTTTACAAGCAGCCTGATTTTTTGTTACAGTTTTGTATTCAATATCAATGGGTATCCAGATTTAATTTTCATAAATGTGCAGAGTATTTTGAATTTGGGCCAATATT
>NW_013546608.1:0-4852 GCF_000760515.2 Mitosporidium daphniae
TGCTAAACAAGGCATCGGTTCCCAAAGAAACTTTTGGAACTCCATAGGCTTCAAACAATAGCTCGTGAGTCACTAATACATAAGCCTACAAGCATATACATTTCCGGGATGGATTGCAGGGAACTTCTGTTAACACAATGGGATGTTTTATGGGATACTCCGCGATTCCTAGTGTACAAAATAAGCCATCCAGAGTGGTTTCCTTGAAAAAGTAAAATTTGACTTACCATGACGTCAAAGTTGAGCGTAACATCGTTTTCAAAGGCAGATCTGGTCCCCACACGGGACATATTGTGCCCAACAAACGAAGAGGAGGCAGAAGAAGCTCCCAGCCCGTACAAAATCTTGGAATCTGTCTTCACATTATATTTGGTGATGTAATTTCCCACGTCCACTATTACCCAATCAATGATATGCTAGTACCGCATGGTGAATCTTGACTGCTGTATCCTGCTCTTAGATGGAAGGAACCTATTTCATATAGATGCCAAAATACCATTATCTATTACGATAGAAGTATCCGAGGAAATATCTGCATATTTTGGTATCGTTTGTGACTCCCCATCACTGGGAGGCCTACAAATGGCATCAGCTGAGGTTACTAACATTTCAAAATTTAAAAGAGAAAATTAATCTTGATGCTGGTTGGCGATTGTAAATTGGGATACCCATTATGAAAAGTCTTTTAATAAGGATGGAGAATGTAGCCATCAGTGTGGCAAAAGGATGCATCTTCCTCCTTTTGTGTATTGTGATAAACGGCTGCATCAATATAACTTGTTTATAGGCAAAATACCACGGCCTTGAGTATTTTGTTCTGAGACAAGTACAATTTATTTCTAAAATTAATTTGGCACAACTATGTCAGCCCCGAAATTTTTTAATCAGCGCCAACATTTTAAATCAATTTATCATCGAGTCATGAACCTTGGGGCAAGACAAAGCTCCATCAATAACGGGGTTTCCGGACTCATACTATGCTTCCTGATTTCTTGTATAGTCCTTTTAATTTATTGTCTTCATCTCTACATATTCAAAGAATGCTTCGAGAATTCTAAAACTTTCTGGGATAATGCACCTGCAAGACATGTCGATAAAGCAGCTAGGCCTTTCCAGAAAAGCGAGCCGCTTTCTAAAGATGATGTGATTTGGTTTTTACACGTCTCTGATATCCATATTTCCAAGCTCTCTTCAAGGTCATCGGACCATTTTTTATCCTTTGTTGACAATATCCTTCCTACGGTGAATCCATCCTTCGTTTTAGCTACTGGCGATTTGACCGACGGTAAATTCAAAGGGACAATAAAAACAGGCCAAGTTCTTGAGGAATGGAAGTTCTACTACGACACTCTGATGTCGAGAAAAATCAACTCATCAAGGTGGATAGATTTGCCTGGTAATCACGACAAGTTCGATGTTGCTGATCATCGAAAGAATTTTTATTCCTTGTTTGGTTTGCAGGCAAATTACGATCAAATATTACATACAGTTAGCACAAGGATCGGAGACATCAATATTTTATCCCTTGACGCAAGGTATGAAGGGCATTACTTTTGAACTATAGTCCCCTGCCAGGTCTTGGCCGCCCCCTGAATTTCTTTGGGCATCTAGATAGGCCATACATGGATCGACTAGAGAAAGCTTTAAATTCTCCCAAAATCCAAAACTCTGATCCCTTAAAAACAATTGCAATTTGCCACTATCCACTTTGTACGATGACTTTTTCGCAAAGCTCTCTGGGTACCCCATTTTCGACTTTGACAAAAAAGATTTCTTTATACCTTTCCGGTCACCTGCACAATTTAATATTTGGATTGGGAGACGATCTTACTACAATTCACAATACTGGATTTACCGAAATTGAGGTCGGCGATCTTCAAGCTCATAAGCAATTTAATTTATACTCCATGACGAGCCGAAACACATTTTCTTGGTCTTCCCATACGATTGAAGATAAAATCCTATTGCATGTGATATCTCCCAAAAGCTCCCGCTTTGTCCTCACTGATCGTGAATCAAATTGGATTGGTAGAGATGAAAACGGCAATCTTCTCGTCGATCTGCTTTTGTTTCCCGTTCAAAATACATCAATTAGTCATTTGACAATAACAATTGATGGCAATTCTAAAACTATACAGTCCCATGAGATAACGCTTCCTTTTTTTACATATTCTTTTGAAGGTACTCGTAATATAAATTCTGAACAGTCGCATGCTCTTCTTGTTACGGCAGTTCTTGATGACAATTCGACAGTATCGATGGGACATTCTTTTTCATTATGCTTTGAAAATGGCTTCATATATGATACTGTTGGCTCCAAAATCATGTCATTTCCCTTTGTGTCGTTCTTTAAAGCGCTATATTGGATCAGCTATTCTCTGGTGCTGTTGTTCTTTGGAGCATTTATATATTTCTTAATACCTCATGGCCACGGTATGAAAAAAGTATCTTGCCTCTGTGTTCTCTATATTTTTCTGGCTATTTCGCCGATCAGCCCATTGCTTATTGGAAAATTTATAACCGACATTCCATATTTGCAAATGATCTTTTTTATGGGAATGCTAAATTTGGATCCTAATGGCTTTCGATGGAGTTTCATGGCTGATTTTCCAATCTTCTATTCTGTCTATTGGAGCTCTTTTGTAGCACCGCTGGTAATGCTATTAATGCTAGAGTATTTATTTTCCGATTCTGTGATCCTGAAGCTCCTAAAGTTTGTTACGCTAGCAATTGGAGCATGTCTACTTGCACTGATTTTCTTGAACTATGGGTTTCTTTCAATTGTTGTATCTCCTGGAATCTCCTGGATCTTTTTTCTGTTATTGATATTTTCAATTAGCGGCCTTCATGTACCCAAAGTGACGGAGGCCAAGGAGATTCATAGTGAATAAATTTTATCGCCCCTTGATGTGTGTTAAATTTAAAAAGTTCATTTTTTAATTGGCTTTTAAAAATGGAATATGTCCTTTGGGCCATCTCTCCATCTGGCCAGTGCTTTATTTTCGATTTTTCCTCTGGGGTTATTTTGAAATCATGGAATGTTCCGGCTTTTTCTGCACCAAATAGTTGTAGTTTAAAGCCCTCTGTGATTTCTTCGGGTATTTTAGCTGAATGGCTGATGATGTATTTTGAAAAACCCCGCATAGCCTATTTCTGTCATCACTCGTTGCTTTCTGGAAAGAAAAGACCTGGTCAAGGGGCTTTTGAAGAATCCATTTGTAACTCAAAGGTTCTGTCGTTGGTCTCTTACCTGCAATAGGAGCCCGGTCCGTGGATAAAGATCTTTCCAGAAGAGCCTTGGAGCGCCATGTGCATGTCAAACAACCAATCTTTTGTGATATCTGGGTCTATTTCGGGAAAGCTTTCCGTTTGGAGGGTTATTAGACTTTGCTAATATTAGGTGTCTACTGGACAGCTGTTGGCATGTATGTTTGTCCACTACCTGCCGATTGAACACATTACCATTTCAAAGGATGATAAACTATTGATTGTGGTCACCAAAAACTCCTGCATACTTGGGTTTGATTTTCAAAAGTTTGGCTGCTTTTATAATTTTAGATTGCTAGGAACAAACAGCGACACCATGCCACTGCATTCTGCAGAGTCCTTTGAGGGGTTTTTGTTGTTCCATAAAATTCATCTATTTGCTTCCGAAAATCCCAATGTGCGAGTAACTGATGTTCACATTGGCTTTGGCCAATGGCATGACGCTGTCTTGTACGTTGCAACGTCCGATTCGTCGTGCATGGTACGTTTGTCTGTTAATTTTAGCTATTTGATTGTCTATCTGGTGATCCACTTGCCACGATAAGATATTCTTCTGCAATCAGTAAGCTTTGCATCGATGCACTGGAGACCATGGTTATTTCGGGTGCCTTTGACGGAGATATTTTTGTATACCTGCTTGAGGGCATGGAAAATTCGGCCTCTCCCTTTGCATTGAAAGGCCATGCTTGTGCAGTAAACTCCCTTTCCATCACGGGCCAGTCGCCCTTTTTGGTTTCTGGAGATGAATCTGGATGTATTTTTGTTTGGGATCTCGTTAACAAACTTAAAATCAGGACGTTCAACTACCCGGGGACAGGGTTGTCGTTTACACAAGTGAGCATAAAATCCCCATTCCTTTTGAATCCTCCTCATGAGGGCTATCAATTTCCCTTGATCAGGCCTTTTCAACGCACACTCGCATCTGCCGAAGAAAGGCACAATGTGTCCTGTTATATTTCAAGCACCTCTACCAGGGAACGAAAGTCCTCCGCAGTGGCACCAAATCAGTGCACAGAGGACGTTAAAACCCTAGCTAACACTTACAAGAATCTTATAGGAAATTTTTTTGATATCATTAACTCACCGGTATTTATTAACAAATAAACAGCTGTATTTTTCAGTACAAATCTGGGATTCCCCCTTTGTTTCGATCCTGTTTTAGCTCTTTCCTCTTGGATTTTTCCTGTCTAATAGAGGCTTCGAATCTTTGCTTGTGTCTCTTCACCAATGCCTTTTGCTCAGCAGGCGTTTCGCCAGGCTCTCCCTTGGCAGCTTCCTTTAGCATTAGTAGGAACCGATTTAGAACATCCAATTTATTTCCCTCCTGCGTTCTGCATTTCTCACTAATGATCATAAGCTCCCCGTCGTTGGTAATTCTTCCTGCTTGCTTTGGGATTAATGGGTCGGAAATACCTGGCTAATCAAGTTTTCGCGCAGCTTTTCAGGAATCCATAATGCCTCCTTGATCAAGATGCGGCCATCGACCTTCGTATTTGCTATGAGATAAATTCAACTGAGATCGATATTCCCACTTGTATTTACATGCTGCCCGCCCGGTCCAGAACTCCGAGAAGTCCGAAAAAAA
>NW_013546607.1:0-4610 GCF_000760515.2 Mitosporidium daphniae
TTGGCCGAGCCATCCGCATGAATAGCCTGCACTTCGGCGGAAATCAAATCGCCCTCGACGAAGAACTGACGAATCAGCAACTCGTCTTCTTCTAATTTTCTTCTCTGAATGCCGCCGGGAAGATAAATTGCCGATAGCTGCAGGGTAGCCGGTTGTTGGCCATTTAAATCGATGGCCCACTTTCGTTGACAAACCCTGATGACTCGGCCAACGATGACATCCCCGATTTCGCCAAGGTATCTTTGGAATTTACAAAAGCTTAAAGTACCTTGCCTTTGGAGGGATAACTCGTATAAGTTTGTTGATGTACTCGACATTTCCAGCAACCGTAGACAAGATGGATGAATTTGAACTGTCGAGAATGGTACCGTTTCCACAAATAAACGACTCTATGTCGTTTGTGATAAGATCTCCGGGCGTGTAAAACGAAGAAGACGAGATGGGAGGCTTCCGATCGTGTATAAGCTTATTGCTGCCATGCACCAAAAGCTCGTGTATCCAATTTGAGGCCATGGGGATGTATAAATAATTAAAATCCGGTCCGATAAATTATTTAAGGGAATAAAAATTTGCATGTACCCTAAAACGGATATCCATGCACCTTAAAGCAGATATCCATGCACCTTAAAGCAGATATCCATGCCGCCCCGCCAAGCGGACAAATAATTTGTTTTCAACAATCAAGCGAAGCATACAAGCTATTATTGGCGGCGTAAAATTTGCAATTGCATATTTAATTAAACCTTGCGCCGCTCTGCATTAAAAATCACATATCTGTTGCGGATACACGCTGCTTAAATGGTCTGAAGCTTGGAAAATTATATACATCAGTTTAGTTATGTTCAGCGGGTTGTTCAGAATTTTGCGGGCTTTCGTTTGGAGGCTCGAGCGCAACACTGGCTCCGTTAGACGGATCGGGCAACATTTGGCACTCATCATCTGCATCAAACCAGGATTGTTCGACGGTTTCTTTAACGCGCTTCACGTATTCTTGGCGGTTTTCCATGTAAAGTTGGGCCGCGTGTGCGTTAGCAGGGCTGTTTGGATTTGGATCGTGCAAAAGCGACTGGATACTTGTCAGTATTGAGGAAACATCATAGCTGGGGCTCCAGCGATTCTGAAGAATGTCCAGGCATAGCTGGCCATCGGGATAAACATTTGGATGGAACATCTTGGAGATAAATTTTACCGATGGCGGCTTGTTGGGATAGCTTTCGTCGAACCGGAGGACCAGGCGAAACGTTCCATCCTCAAATGGGGTATCCTCGGGGCTAAAATGAGCGCAAGATGCAATACCCGAATATTACGGCCTGCCAAAGCATGATGTTGTCCGAAAGCGGCGATCCCGCAACTCCTGGCGGCGGGTCTTGCTGAATGCATCGGAAATCTCGCATCAAACGGCGACGGCAGGGAGTTGACATTATTAATATTTGCTTGCAGGTTTTGAATTTAAATTCCATCGATAAACTTGTAAAATGTTGCTTTTAATTTGTATTTTCATGACCATCCCTTCAAAGTCAGATTCATCGTTGCCGACATCTGCTTTTGCCTCGTCCTCTTGTTCTTCTTCGTCTTCTGAAAAGGAAATACGCATATCAAACGTTCAGGACGTACAGTATCCTTTTTGGATCCACTTTTTCTCGGGCGGCATCGCTGGATCCGTCAGTGCTGTGATAACGTGCCCACTTGAGCTAGTCAAGACTAGGTTCCAAAGCTCGCAATATTACACCGAAAATGTAAAATGGAGCTTCCGGAAAAATCTATTTCGAGCCACCTTTGGCCACGTGTCTACCACCCTGGGAGCGCTTCGGTATTTTGCTATTTTCATTTCTAGATTGATTTATTTAAACGAGGGCTTTTTCTCCTTGTGGAAAGGCGTTGGCGCCACATTGGTCGGTGTCATGCCTTCAAGGGCAATCTATTTTTCTTCCTATCAAACGTGTAAAACTCATTTTAGTCAATTTTTCTCCAACGGCATAGAAAGTGCCCCAATTCACATCGTATCTGCCATTTCAGCAGGTATGCATGTTTCATTCTCATTTTCAATGCTAGGAATCGTTACCACCACAGCAACAAATCCAATTTGGTTGGTTAAAACTAGAATCCAGCTTCAGTCGACCCCAAAGATTTATAAAAATTCTTTTGATTGTCTCAGAAAAATCGTTCGTAACGAGGGTCCGTTGGCGCTGTATCAAGGAATGACAGCATCCTATTTGGGGTGCGTCGAGGGGGCGATTCAATGGGTCCTTTATGAAAAGCTAAAGGCTTTTTTTAAAGAAAAATCAAAAGCATCTTCCGAAAGCGGTTCCGGAAAGGCAGCCTTTTTTGCGGCAGCAATTTCTAAAGTCGTAGCGTGTTCCCTGACGTATCCCCATGAGGTTTTACGAACTCGACTGCGCCAAGGGGTGGTTGGAACGCCAACTCAAATTAAGGCTCCATATAAAGGCTTGGTGTCCACTATTCGAAGGATTTACACCGAAGAGGGAATAGCACCATTTTATGGCGGCATGACTGCCCATCTCCTTAGAGTCGTTCCCAACGCGGCAATTATGTTCCTTTGTTATGAGCTTCTTGTTAGCTCAATATCTTACAAATATGGCTGTAAAGAAAATTTTGCTTCCTCGGAAAAGGAAGAACTAAAGGCAGTATAAGTATAAAGCGCCACGGCAGCGACCGTGGGAGGTTGTAAACGTAATAATTTAACAAATAAATTTATTGTAATTCTTCAAGCTCCATTTTGTCAGCACACAAAGCTTTGTATTTCAGCCTCCAAAGACCTTTTGGAAATGCTTGAAGAAAGTGCTCTTACAACGTCTTTGGAAGATATACAAGGGGCTGATTGTACAATGGTTTCCTTTGGCTCTACAATGGTTTCCTCTGGCTCTACAATGGTTTCCTCTGGCTCTACAATGGTTTCCTCGACTTGGCCAGCGTATATCGTTCCAAGTTCATTGTTCTCAAAAACAATGGATGAGCAAAACCCATCCGTCGATGAAATAACGAGAACAATGGAGTCATCTTTGCATATCTTGGTCCAGCAAAGATCGGTGATCGCGGCAAAATGCATGCCATTCAACACAACCAACGGAGAAGCCCGATCGGTGCGGTATATAATAACGGAATCTTGCGTTCCAACTGCAAATACCATTGCATATGGTAGAGATATCAACGACGTTCCGCCGATCAGCTGAAACAAACTTGGATGGAATCGAACAACAACCGGCGCCTTATCAAATGGCCCCAGAACAATAGAAGGCATAGCCTGAGCAGTGCTTGAAGGTTACAAATCCGATATGGTGTTACGTTAATAAACTAGCGCGGGAGTACAAAAATAGACACAAGTGTTGCCGCCTAGCAAAGGGAGACGTCGCATCTGCAATGATGCCGCATGGGGTGGCCAAAATAGACCCATCTGGGCTAAACGAAAGCCTTCGGAAAAATGTGACCAACGTTTCATCGTTGAACAGTTTTGCATAAGTGGGTTTGCCTGAAACTTCGGCGCATTGATTAGAGGGCACACGAGATAGAATGTGTATGCATTTGGTTGAGAATTTCTTATGATTTTCATAGGAATAAACCTTTACGGATCTCAAAATTACGAGAAACATCCGGTACCTGTCGCTGCTTTGGGTTGCAAAAAGAAATCCAAGCGGATCTAAGCTAATGCCTTGCACAAAATGAGAATGATCGCGAAGTATCCTTGTTATTTTTCCTAACGGATAGCAAGCGTGTGCATTACCTGTAGAGTAGCACCAAATTACGGTATTGTTGTTGGTCAGGGCCAGGATGATAAAACTGCCGCAAGGGGACCACTTTAGATCGTAGATGTCTTCAGAGTCAGCAATCCTTCAATTAATGCAAAGACAAACCTGCAAATGACGATAGGATTCCACGTCTCTTGGTTTTCCGAGCCATTCTGATCAGACGCATCTGTCGAGGCCATGCCAAGTTCAGCATTTGGAGATCGCGCCTGAAGTGACCAAAGGATCAAAAGAGCGCCTAGAAATAGCCAAAAAATCGATACCATCACCGGCAGAGGCAAGAATGGTTTCTACAAATTAGCAAACACAAGTGGGAAACCTTTTGGGTGAAAAGATATCGAGTTTACTGCCTTTGTGTGTTTGTGCAGCGAACTGAGATGAACAATTTGATATGAATCTGAGAACGTCCAGACCTACATATTATGAGCCGATGTTACTCTGATAGAGTTGTCAGCACCTGCAGAGGCAAATCTGAACACAGAATCACTGCATAGTGCATAGATGGGCTGTTTTTCATGCCAATACACCTCAAGCAGTTTGGCTTTCATTAATTTTAATTTTAATTTCTTTGTTGAAATGGCTGTTCACTCGACTTTTTCTTCCGTCTCCACCTCCACCCCGGCTTCTTCTGCTTCCTCTTCCTCGTTGCTACTTTCGATTTGCTCCGGTTTGGGGAAATACAAAACCACTGGCGAAAAAAGTGATCTGAAGACCGAATATATTTTTGATAAAGAAATTAAAATTAAAATTAATGAAAGCCAAACTGCTTGAGGTGTATTGGCATGAAAAACAGCCCATCTATGCACTATGCAGTGATTCTGTGTTCAGATTTGCCTCTGCAGGTGCTGA
>NW_013546606.1:0-4457 GCF_000760515.2 Mitosporidium daphniae
ACCTTTCTGTGGCATTTTCGATTACTAATTAACTCGGGTTAGAGGCAGCCTATTACACACTCCAACCGGTCTGTTCATAAATTTTACGCGATATCACGTTACTTTTTGCAATTTCTCGGTTATACTCGCAATATTAACTGAGATACGCTTGATTTTGTTTTTACCCAAAAAATCTCTTTGGTGGACATAAATCGTGCTAACTCTTTATATTTACCTCAAGCTATATATCCTCAATTATGGCATAAAAAATTAATTTTCATATGTCAGTCCTTATCAAGTTTATTTCCAGGAGTTATTCCATCAAGTCCACAGGAAATAAGGCCAATTTCTTTAAAATCAATCTCATGCCACTTTTTAAAATTTGGGTTAAAATAGCAACAAGCTCACAGGCATTCAACTTTAAATGCTTGATTGTCGTAAGAATAGCATTGTCTTGGGACTCTCATTGCTGGCGTGCTTCTGTATTTACCTTTCTGCAAGGTGTTTTTCCTGAAAAAAGGTATTAATTTCTTTCTAATTAATGTTCACAATTCTGCCCCAAGTAAAAGAAAAAAGTGTGACAAAAGCTGTAATTGACCGCATAAATTTAATCTGCATCTCATGATTAGCAGGTAAGACAAAAAACAAGCATACCACAGGAAAAAGACCAAGAAGCTTGCTTGAGCAAGTAGAATTCTCATCATAAATTTTACAGAAAAAGCCGACCTTTTATTAATGTCATGACCGATCAATCATATGCTCAATGGCGACTTTGCATTTTACACTCGGTAATTAAGACACATGACTGCTCTTTTTTAGATTTAATTATTAAACCAATTCCATATATTGCAAGCCAATTCCATATATTGCAAGCCAGTTCCATATATTGCAAGCCAGTTCCATATATTGCAAACCAATTCCATATATTGACTTGCCCTTGGTGAGTGCCTGATTTGTCAAGCCGCTATTCTGTCAACAGATACTTGCTTTCAGACGGCTTTTTAAACTCCTCTTAACCAGAACGAGACGAAACCGCGGTGAGTAAGCCGAGACCCAGGAAAATTTCCAATCTAGACTATCTGCTTCGCAACTTTTAATTCAAACCAAGAAGAAGCCATCTATAAATGTGGGGTTAACAAGACAGAACAAGCTATTTTCAGAAATAGATACTATTTTGATGATGATGCTGAACTTGAAGCAAGTCTTTCTGCCATTTATAGTTCCTTCAATATTGCGGGGGTTCAACCAGAAAGGATTAAGAGATGATATGTGTTTCAAAAATAGTGTTTGATTGGGTTTGTCGCGCTTTGAAATTATCGCTAAAAAATTGATAAAAAAGCAAGCATATCTCAATACCAATGGAGCCCTAATAAAAGGGAAGATAAAATCGCCTTAAATTGCCATAAGATCAAAATTAGAATTTGATGGTGCTATTGCAGGTCAAATAAACGGGTCAAGTCCACTCGATTTAGGGTTACAAATTCAGGTTTATCCTCAACCTTTTAAATTTGAAACGATGTTCAGGGGAAATATCGAACTTCGACCGTGGGGTTGTCCAAAACGGCAAAATTTGTATTTTCAATTGGACACAATTTAATTTTCCAAATATTAGTTCTATGATATCAAGTGAACCTGAAAATGATAATCCTCAGGTAAGTGCAAACGCTATCAAAAGGCCAAAACCTAGATCTGGTCGCAACGGCTCCAATTTAGAAAATATAGACCTCTATTTATCCATCAAAGAGTCTAGACATACTCCGTCAAAGCTTGGCGCCAATTTTATAAAATGGCTATTGGCGGATTCCGATTCTGCCATTATGCACTTCATCGGATTGCTGCTTAAAGTATTTGGTGTTTTATTGACCATATAGTCGTCCGGGTTTAACGGGCCAATTTCAAAATCCCAAATTGCGAGCGACGACCCAGTGACCTTGTTTTCAGAAATTCAATCATCCAGTCCAAGCGTAATGCTTTAAGTGTGTAACCGTTTTAGCTGTTCGATAAGGAGTTCATGTTTCAAAAAAAGGAACGTAGAGACTATAAGACCTTCAAATCGAAATTCTCATCCTTTATCTCTAATTTGGTTCTCGATATGAACAGTCACGAGGAGGATTTGGAGGTATTTAAGCGGCTGCTTGGATGGATTCTTGCCCTTTCGTCATGTCAATACAGGCCGTTTAGGATTACAGCAACATTTTGTGGCTTGTATATCCAGGAAAGTTTATGCAGATTAATTGTTCACAACTACGTTGATTTGGAATCCAATCAGGTTTCCATTGCGACCTTTTCGTCGCTTTTGGACTTTATTTTCAATGGACTTTATCTTCATAGATATCGTGATGTGGACCCCTATATCCGAGCGGTCTGTGTCAAGCATCTAGCAGAGTGGATCATTATCTATCCAAAAAAGTTTTTGGATAACTCTTATCTTCGGTACATCGGATGGATATTATCCGATAAGGTTGCTGAAGCCAGAGCAGAGGCAATAACTTCAATCATCACGTTGATCGAATCTGCTGAAAAAGATATTATATTTAGCGGTATCCGCTCTTTTTTGGATCGGTTTCTACCTCGTATTCTTGAGTGTGCATCCAGAGATAAAGACAACACCGCTCAAAATGCATCGCTGCATCTTTTGCACAAGCTTTCTGCGCATGAGTTAGTTGACATCGAAATATTGGATAGCCTGCTTTTTGTTCTGTTTTCCAAAAACCCACAGGCAAAAGGCCTATTTGTCAAAATATTGACTATTTTGCTGTCAAAAAAGACGCAATCTCCGCATATGGCCGAGTTCAAGTCGATTTTCAGTATCACCGGATGGCTTCTTCAAAAATTTCCACCATCCTTTTGTTGCCTCAAAAAAGATCTCTGCTCGTTGATCGTAGTGAGTCTTGTTGAATGCTATCAGGGATCCGCGGAAGCTCAACATATGCACTTTGAGAACATTGTATCTTTTCTTTGCTCGGATTTTTCTCTGATTCCGATGAATGAGATCGAAGTGGACCTGGATAGCATTAGACAAATTTTGCTCTACTTTCTAAGTGCACTGTGCAAAAACGCGGGGTCCTCTTCCAATGAAATTATTTCTCTTTTCATTCTGAATTGGGGAAAAATCTTTTCCAATATCCATTCTACCCCAAATTTCAAAAAGATCATTTTTTCCATTGTGCATGGCATGATTGCAAAAGCTCCTATTTCTCCGGTATGTGAGTCTGATTCAAAAGAATGGCTAATTTCCATTTCAGAGATTTTCTCCTCTGCGCAAATGGTGTTCCTTGACATCTCGTCATTTGGTACAGAAGATACGGAGAGCACCAATGTATCATTAGTCAAGAGCATAGTTTCGGCCTTTGGAATTGAAAATTTACTCGTGGAAAAGCGAACCCTTCTTTTCAGCATATATTCGCATTTAGAAGAGCAATTTTGTGCACTCTCCGGGGCTCCATTAGAGCATTACCTTTGTCAAGGTGATAGTGCAAAACTGTGCATCACCATGGATAAGCTGCAGTGTCTGTACAATGAATTGTCTACATCTGGCTCCCTGTTATTTGATGACGTCAAGAAACTTATTGTTGGCCACTTTGAGAAAATATTGGATCAATACAACGGGATTTTTTCCGTTTTGCAGGCTTATCCTTCAAATTCAAACGTATTGACACTTTTTAATTACATTTCTACATATCTTTTTTCAATCTCTAAGCTGATCGCGTCAAATGAAGAAGCTTCGCAAGTAATCTTTTCCATCATCAAATCGAGCTCTACTTGTGGAGTGGTAACCAAAAGTTCGCCATCGACGCAAGCCTTCGCACTGTATACGGATGCTTTACTTTTTGCTCTGAAAAGCGGGAAACTTTCGGTCAAAGACATTGACAGGACGCCTTTGGATTGCATTGAAAATAGCATCGTAAAGAACTTCTATACCCTGTCAAGATCTAACTCATCCAAAATCAGTACCGACTTTTCTGAATTTGTTGCTCATATCGGATGTGACCTGGAGGTGGTTCGCTCAGATGAATACTCAAACATAAAGTGCTACCTCAAACTGCTTTTTATGCAGCTCGTTGACGCAAAAATATTGAAGCTGTTTCTTCAATTATTTGAAAGCCTTCCTAATCCACTGATATTACTTTTCAAATCTTATTTGGCCGCTCTTTCGGAGCCGTCCTTTCTGTCATCCATCATAAATACCCTTGCAGAGGGCTTTCTGGACCTTAGTAATTCGGATCTCTCCTCTGTTGAGCATGTGCAAAGGCTAGACGAGTTTTTATGTTCAATCTTTTCGCCGTCTCATGAAAAAGGGACCACTTTTCCTCAGTCACATGTCTTGGAAACATTCACAATTGCCCTCGTGTCCGCATTTGTTAAGCAATATTTTGAAAACAAGGATATCAATTTTTATATTTTCAAGCTCGTTAACGAGGGTTGGGCAAAAAATCTGTCTGCAAACACTGCATATGAAATCAACGCCAGCGTAGAGT
>NW_013546605.1:0-4397 GCF_000760515.2 Mitosporidium daphniae
ATATTCGATCTCCTTCTTATCCGATGTAAGAAGCCCCAAAATGTCTTTTTGTGTATCCAAAGACAAAGTAAAGTACGGAATTGACGTAAGAGGGCTTGAAACGGAAAGCCATGGAGAGGCCTCTAGTGGAGAAAACACCCTTGATTGCGGTGCAAGGAAGCTAATTTTGCTGGAAATCCTTTTCGAATCGTATAAATCTGATACGCGTATGGAAGCACGAAACTTGGCAATCGGCCAAAAATATGCTCGAGCTTTGTATAGCATAGTTTTCGCCTTTTCAACATACGACGAATGATCGTAGCTTGATATTTCAGGATGCCCAATGAACTGGATCAAGAGATTACCGGGGTGTAAATCTGCATGAGAAAAATTGTCCAATAAAAGCATTTTCAAAAACGAAGCAAAAACCGTTGAAATTATTTGGTCGCTCATATGGCTGATGACGATAGAGTTGTTCTGATGCTCGGCCGATGGGTAAAGGGCATCGATGGAAAGCCCGATTTCTAAACTTTCCACAAGAACATCGCACGACACGTATGGATATATCGGAATAGGAAATGAGACTTTATCTTCGCATCCATAGAAATTTGCCCGGAAAACATCTAGATTTCGGGCCTCGATTCGTAGGTCAGCTTGGCCCCTGAATGATTTGGAAAGATGCGAAATTTCCTGTCTCAATCCAACCCAACGAAGAGCCGGAAAGAGGGCATCAAGCACGGTAGCGACTAATTTAAGTAGTGCCAAATCAACGTCAAGAAAAAAATGAACGTTTGGATGGATAATTTTGACTGCAACGGGAGTGCTCTTTTCGTCATTCAAGATAGCCCTATGAACCTATCATAAAAAATAGGGCAAGAACCTGAGCAATACTTCCTGAGCCACAGGGCGTTTCTTCAAAATAGGAAAAGATTTCGTATGGATCTTTGGAGAAAGACCTTTTCAATATGTCCATAGAATCTTGAATCGAATGTACTGGGGAGTGGTGGTGGAATATCTTAATTGCAGATAGCAATGTTGATGGAATTAAATCCGGCCGTGTAGACGCCCATTGACTGAGCTTAATCCACGTTGGGCCCAATAAGCAGACTGTTTTGACCAAAATCGAAATCGAGATGTTAGAAACCGTAAAAAACAGCGATTCTGGAAGCACTAAATACAAGCAGGAAAGAAGCGCCCCGCTAGGAACAAAAAGCACAGATATAGAGAACAGCTGAAGAAATCGGAGAAAAACATCGATGCAGAATCCAAATCCGGCTGAAAAATCGGGCCGGTTACATTTTACTGTTCGAGATGGGAGGATGTGGCAAAGCAGTCCCTTCGAGTGCAGCTTTTTTGGAACAAGAGATGGGATCGATGGGATCCTCAAGAATTCGTTTGAATAAATCCTATTGATCACTAGGGGAATGAAATTTGATATCCTCGGAAATTTAAAACCCATCAAAATTTTAAATTACAATGGGAGTTGTATACAAATTTTCCTGGTCACATCAAAGAATATGTTGGGCAGCCAATTGGGTTGGATGAAAAATATTTTTTTGGAGCCCGAATGAATTTAAACTTTGTAGTTTACATTTACATTTATCGAGTATGAATTACCTGAAAGAATACTTTGATAGTACTGGTATTTCTTTTGATTTTAGTTTTGCCGTTAATCACCAAGCAGGTTCAACAGGATTATGAGCAAATATCAATCCTCAATGGATACTCGGAAGGTTTTCGATCGCTTCCTTTCTTCTAGATCGCGAAAGCAAGATAAAAATCGTGCTGGACTCCCTAGCTGATTCAAATATCAATTCCCAAGATGAGAAAACAAAGCTATTGATGGCTCTTGATAGCAATTTGGCCGAGGCATGTTCGTTTGCCAAAGAAAAGATCTTGATTGCAACTAGTTGCTATGATTATGTATTTCCCGCCTTCATACCAACTCCTAGGTTGACAAGCAGGTCCGGAGGCTGGATTCTGACCTTGAAAAATTTGACTCTGCCCTATTAAGATACAAATCCTCCAAGGGTTTGCTTGACCCGTAATTTTAATTTAGGCAAAGACCAATCACAGATCCTTGGGCCTTCCAATCAGGACCAGCACCAATTTAACAAGCTTGGGCTAAAGCATGAAAACCAGGCGCCGTTCGCCATGATACCTGGCGAAGATGGCTGCGATACCATCCATCCATCAAACGGAAAAATGTCTGCAAACGAGTTTCCCATAGACCCTAATGAGCCAACGTACTGCTTTTGTAAACAGGTTGCATTTGGAGAAATGATTGCCTGCGACAACGATGATGTATCTATATTTTCTCAATGTAGTGCGATATCAAATGGTTTCACTTTGAGTGTGTTAATATGAAGACGCTTCCAAAGGGGGTTTGGTACTGCTTTGAATGCGAGTCTCTCGAAAATCAGTCAAAACCCGGATCTTTAGGGTCATCTCTGCCCAATAGACGGGTGAAGAATGTCCCAATTAGGAAATGACGCACCACCTGTATTTTATGAGAACCAAAATAAATTTTCCGTTGTTTAGTTGGGATTTTACTTGTTAATGAATAAAAAAAGCCGATCTGAAGCGAGAAATGCATCTTTCGATTCCCTCTTCTTCATATTCTGCCCGACTGATCCAAGAGTCAACGGAACCATGTGACTTGGATGCCCACTTTGCGGCGCCTCTCCATGGACTATTAAAGAGGGTATTTGAGGCACTAATATCGTCCAAAGAGGGCTCTTTGAATTGCGGAGATAAAATGTTCAGAATGCTACTTGATGGTCTCATCGATCTGAGTCCGTTGAATAATCTTTTCGGAAAGCCTGGGAATGCGACATTACCGCCTGTCAGGAATACCTCCTAGAGCGATTATAAATATGGCCCATACCTCTCTCTTTGTAATATCATGCTCTTTCGATATATGTGCAAATGTTTCATTCAAAGTCTCAACGATCCCCATTGAGCCAAGGCCGATAATTGATGGCTGAAAGAGAATTTCGGGCACCCTAATTCTTTCAATATTAATATGGAGCTGATAGGGAAGGCTTGATAGCCGGTTTTGAGTATCATTGGAGTCGCCCTCTCGCTCTGAAGCCTCTTCTATTCCATATGTAAAGTGGTCAATGAAAGAGGCTTTTTTTTCTTCCTGTTCAAGATTCCAAAAGTTGGGATCATGATGCGATAAAAGCTCATCAATGCGGTCAATTTCATTTTCGAGCCTTTCCAAATCTTCAAACGAATCATCTGAAGTCCCGGGTGCTTTATTTAGCTCCCTGTATATTGACCAATCCGATTCATTATCCCCGAACATTGGATCATCATCCATTGGCGATTTATCTTTACGAGTGTCCTGTCCTGCTTTCCTTTTTTTCTTCAACGATGCATTTTCGTCATTGAAATCTGACGAAGAGGGTCTGCCATTGACAAGCGTAGAGAGGGATTTTATTCTTCGGATGGAAGAACTGCTTTTTCGATCAGAAAGGCCATCCCTCTCCTGTTTTAGCTGCTTTAGCTTTGATTTTAGCTGCGATCTTAAGGCTCTTTTTTCAGCGATCCATTTTTCCGGATCTGCCTCCCTTCTCATATTTTCTTTAAGCTCTTCTTTTTCCTGAAATAAACTGATTTAGCATACCTTTGCACGGTCTTCATCCTCTTTCTCTAGCCTTGCTCTCTCTCGAGCATCAAAGCCAGCCTTAAGAAGCCTAAGCTTGCGCTTTTCTTTTATTTTTTCTTCTGAGAGGTCTGCATCCGGTATTTCAAGAATAGAGTAATCATATTTTACAGTCTCTTTTTGGGAAGAATCTTTTCCATAAACAAGTTTATCAAGACGCGTTTCAAAATCAAGGATTACCTGCTCCAGGTCCGAAATGGAAGAGTATCCGTAATCTTTCAGCATTTCAAGATAGTCATCTTCGGTTTCATACTCTGCCCTAGTGGCTTGCATTTCGCGCAATCCAACGAGATCTGATTTCAATGCTACGATTTTCTCTTGCTTTCTTTTTTCCGAATGCAGCTTCATCTTTTCCGAAAAGGCCTTTTTCCGTTCTTCCAAGAGCTTACTCTGATCTTCGTCAGGTACCGAGGAATAAGAACTTTCCGGAATTGGGTATTGTATGACACAATCTTTGTCGTTCAAAAAAGAGGCAGAGTCCCTAAAAGATCGTAATTCGGAAGTATAATGTTCAGAAACATAACAAAAGTTTCTTACGCTCGCCTACAATTATTGGCGCCGTGATTTACCTCTGCATGTGATAGTGACATTTTTGTGGGGAAATACGGATATTTAAGCTGCATCAGACGAAGCATAAATGAAGAATGTGTGCTAAATCCAATCGGAATTCTGAAAATAAAAATCACCAAAGCAACCTTCTAACAAATTCCTTGCAAACAGCGCCGTCTATTACCGGGATCACGGCGCC
>NW_013546604.1:0-4394 GCF_000760515.2 Mitosporidium daphniae
CAATGTCGCGGAGGATGGCATCAATGTCTCGATTTCCTCTAAAAGCAACTCCTTGCATGTGCCAAGGACCAATCTACACCTCAAGGTCTCCTTTTGCAAAAACCCTTGATTCTCCTCATCCTCGCAAATGTAATTTACAACGTGAATGTCCCAGGCTTCTTTCAACTTCTACAATTTAAGATGGTTCAGCGTACCGGGAAGGATACGGGCCACTCTTCCTCCAGCAGCCTCAAAAGCTGACCAAGAGACCCGAATAACGAGAAAAGCTGAAGACCTCTCACCTCGCCACTTGATAAGAGCCGCTCGATATATGTAAACAAGGATGAAAAGCCGGAAAGCCTTATCACTGAAACGACCAATTCACCCTGCAAAGAAACATCTCCAAATGGCTCATAAGTGAACAACAAATAATCAAGGAGATCGATAAACCTTTGAACGGGCAAAAATATGAATCTGTTGGCACTTTCTGCGGCCCTAAGCAAATCGCCTGCCTCTGAGAAAAGCATGGATGCGGGAATATGTGGGAAATTTGGTCTTAAATTGGTAGCAGAGCAGGGAACAAGAATTTCCTTTTGCATGTATTGGGAGATCTCTACAAAGAAAGCAAAATTCAAAAAATACTATCCGCTTCGTGAGGGACATACAGCTTTGAGAGGGAAAACCCAAAAATACCGCCAGAGGCAAGCGTCATGTGGCCGAGAATTGAAAATCGACGGCTCTTTGCGCTTTCTGTTGAATCATGGGTCAATTGAAGCGGGAAGAGTTCTGTCAAACGAACGTCGAATTCTGAGGCAAGCAATACGACGTCTGACAATGCCCATGGGTCTTCTAAAAATACATCCTTGTGGGCAGAAAGTTGATCGCAAAGAAATTTTGCGGCCTTGATTAGCAGTCGTTCTAAATACAACTCCTAAAAATAAGCACGCAAAAATACGCTTAATGGCAAGTAGTTCACAAATAGCTTCTGAGAACAAGGAAAATACGCCTCAATGTTGTCAAGCTGACTGGAAATGAAAAGACGGTTACGGTCGATCAGCTCGATGATTTTTTCAAATGTTGTCATTAGAGATGAGAGGCTAGTTATCGGCACGGAGATGTTGCAAAATATCATGGATTCCAAAACAAAATCAAGGACTGAAGAGACATTCCCATTACTATTTCCTATGATGAATGCTGTTTGAAATTACATCGCAATTGTCAACCCAAAGAGAGCCGCCAGTCCTGAATTCATCTCTAATGTGGGCTGTTTGGAGCTAGAAAAATTTCAAACCAATCACAATTAGTTTCTTACCCTTTTAGCTGAAGGAGAAGGTCTTTAGAGGAAGCCACGAGGTCCTCATGGAGGCTATCAGAAAAGTCCAAGGATATATGTCCAAATAGGTTCGTAATTTCTTTATGTAGCTGCGCTAGAGTTGAAAGAAATGAGGCCCGTTTATACATGTCTTGAAGTTTTGAGGAAGCATCCAGATTTCTTCTCAAAAATGTGAAGATATCCTTCTTTATCATGGTAGTCAATTTGCCTTTTAAAACGGCCAATTTTTCCAGCGAATTTTCTGCGTTGATCGAGGAAAGCAGAGTCATTTTTTTTTTCATGAAGGTCAGCTCGCTTGCTGCGAAGATTATTCAAGAAATCCTGAGCAATTCCAATCCTCCGAACCATTGCGTTTTTGACCTCACCAAGTTGGAATTCTACCGCATCCAGCTAATTTTGTTAGAAAGGCACCATACTTGGCCGGACAAGCAAACTATTTTCTGGTTTATTGCTCTGATTTCACGCGTGATTGTGAGGGAGAAATCCCTTGGAACTGCAACTGGGGGTGACATAATAAATTTGAAATCAATTCGATTCAATTCAATTCAAGTCGATTCAATTCAATTCAAGTCAATTGAATTGATTTCAAATTTAAAACATCCCATGCCTCTTACCCCGAGGCCCACGCCCTATGAAAAGGCCATGCCGACACTTTCAGAAAAGCAGGCCGAGCTTGCATATCTTTTATCGCTACGAGATGCGTCTACAGCCATGTTGGACGGCTATCAAGCTCTCCATAGGACCCTTAGCCGGCTAAAAACAGATGCCTCAGGTAATCAAGTTTTTTGATCGTAGAAAACTATCGTCTTTTCAAGCTATGGTCAGAGGTGATGAGAAATGCTGGCCAAATAAACGAGTCTCCAGGACCGTTGTCGCTGGGCGATCCGCAATCGCCCCTTTCGTCTCAAGCACCTCTATTTGTAAAAATCCCCCGAAAATAGGAGCCTGGTGCTCAAATTTTATTGCTTGTATTAAAGGCCTGGTGATACAAACTCAAAATCGGATTTACGGACAAAGCGAAGAATTTCTCCACTCGAAGGGGATAACTGTACATTAAAATTGAGGAAACGACCATTGAACCGCCAAGAAGTTTGTCGAGGGTCAATGAATTTCCTGGATTTGGCGAGAGGGAGTCCATGATGATTCCAGATGTGACGATACAAAGTGCAGAGGCAAAGCCCTTAATAATTGAGTCTGCATATTTGACAATGTACGCGATTATAAATCCACAGAGTGCCATTAGAACGGCAAGGAGGAAAGTAAACACGTTATAGCCGTGGAAAAGACCCTTCTCCCGCAATATGGGTCCGTCAAAGATTAACATCAAAACTGCAGAAAAAAACATCCCAGACACTGCCAGGTAGATGTTTAATAGCCAAATGATCGGAAGCTCGTCGTCCTTCTCTTCTTGTGAGTTTTTGGAATGAAGCGAGCATTCGAAGAAGATTCCGGCAAACCCGGATGAAATTGTTGCTAAAATTACGGCTAAAAGCCCCAAAATGCCATTTCCCTCGTGTTCGCCATTGTTTGGCGAAGAGATTGAAGATAATTGGACAATCGTCGTTCCAAGCGTCAAAAGTACCAGGGCGCTCTTTTGGACCAGATTTATGCGGGTTCCTTTCATCAGCCACGAAAAATACGCCGTCGTTACAACCTTTAGCTGGGAGGTGATCAAAAAAAGAATTCCATCCAGGTTTGAGATTGCATACAAATTGAGATTGCCTACGGGAAGGCTTAATATTGGAGTCTCATACCTTGAACAGAATAGAAGAGCGAAATCAAAATCATTTTACATCCCAATTTATGTTCCCTAATCGATCTATCGTAAATCTTAGAAACTGTTTGCCTAAGCGAACGCTTGCCAATTGAAAAATGAAGGATTAGGAAACATACCAAGGCCTTAAACGATTCTATCACAAAGACCAACGTGGATGCAGTATAGAGGTGATCCCCGGTTCTACTAAGCTTGGTGGCAACCGGAATTATTGTGTTGAATAGCACCAGAAAAGCTGGAAAAAGCAGGCTCGGTGAAACGGTAATTTTTTTAAACATAAAATCAACAAATGGCGTGGTGGTTAAATTTTCACATCAAAATAATGGCTCAAATTTTGCACTACGTATTCGGGTCCGAAAAATAGCAAAATTGGGGCCGGCGATCAAAGTACAACCACGTAATTGTATGACTAATTGCCAAATCAAATGATCCAAATCCCATTTTACAATTGAGTGGTAACGGGACCCGCCGGCTTTTTACTTTTATTCTCTGATGACGGACCAAGGTAACGCGGGAGATCCTTACTTTTTAGTGGAGTTACTTGCTAAAAGCCTTGAATACATCATCCCTAAGCTAGAAAAGGTGTGGGGAGTTGGAACCCTTCCAGAATTGGGGATAGTTTGTGGCTCTGGCTTATCTACGATGGCGGATGCCCTGGATGCTGTTAGTCTAGAAATTCCATTTGGAAATATTCCCAATTTCCCATTGAGCTCCGTTGCTGGACATGCAGGGCTACTGATATTTGGAAAAATCGAGGGATTGCATGTTGTGTTGCTTAGTGGCCGTGTTCACTACTATGAAGGGTATACACCCCAGCAAGCCTCATACCCCATCTTTCTTTTATCTGGATTAGGTGTATCCTCAATTGTGCTTTCAAATGCAGCTGGTGGACTCTCCATTAACTACAAAGTTGGTAACATAGTGGTGATTACTGATCATCTTTATCTAGCCGGCATTAGTGGAATGAGTCCATTAGTTGGGCCTCATATTGCCATTCCCAAGATTCTTTCTTCTCTCCGCAATCTGTCTCATTATACAGCTCTCAAATCTAGAATTAATGGCAGAAATTCTGAAAGATTTACTGCCCTCAATGGAATCTACTCTGCGCATTTACGTAGACTTTTTGGCCAGGCAATCGTCGATACTGGTGCATTTGAGGCCGGACAAATTCATTGTGGCGTTTATGCTTATACTGCTGGTCCTCAATATGAGTCACCTGCAGAAACCGTAGCCCTAAGGAATATGGGAGCAGACGCTGTAGGAATGTCTACCATTCCTGAGGTGTTGGTTGCTGCCCAATATGGCATT
>NW_013546603.1:0-4387 GCF_000760515.2 Mitosporidium daphniae
AACAGCTGATTATAACTTCAGGCTTATTTGGGCCAAATTCGATCCAATTTATGGATCAGAAACGGGTATGCTCTGAGGAACCAAGTTTACAATTATCTTGGCGTAAATTTGATTGATGAGATGAGAGACCTCGATTTGTACTTGATTCAAGAGTTTATTCAAACGTGCCCCAACGCCATTGACCTTATAATCAGCTGTTTTAATTTGGAGGCATATTTGCTTGGTGGAGACTCTCTGAATAGCTCGATTAGAGCAGATGCATTGATTCAGGCACGATTCGGGCAACTGGACCAGCTATTGTCTTTGTTTGTTAATTTACTCAGTTCAGACATTGCAGAGCAGCTTGACATTGCTACCATGGTCCGTAGGTCGTTGATTCATTTCCTGTTTTTGGCCCCGTCCTCAAATTCTGAGCTTCTTAAAAGGTTGCCTGGAAAGTTTTCGGAACACGCCGATGTCAAGGACATACTATTTTCTGTTTCGGTCCAACGAAACAAGAGAAGCTCTGTGGGCGACAAAATGATATTCCATCTGAAGCCAGAAATTGCGTCGGAAATCGATATTTTTTACACTTACTTTTCCTACACTGAGCGACAATCCTGCTTTGACATTTTGGCACAGGACAGAACAAAATCCTCGCTGTTTCCAAAAGACCTGACCTTTAATAGCAATTCGCTTGAATGTCTGATCAGGTCTGCGTCCTTTTTTGCATTTCTTTTGAATTGTCTTTTGAGTCTCAAAGAGGAAAACAATAGCGTTTTTATTGTGCTGCAGATTCTTTACATCATACACTGTGGCTTTCAATTTGTCCAAAGGCAGCAGAATGCCTCCTTATGCCACGAGTTTGCTTCTTTTTTGATCAACAATTCGCCGACTGTTGAGGCTTGTGAAGACGGCCACTACACGTCCATCTATGATGCGCTTAAATCGTTGTCATCGATGGCTCCATATTCTTGCATTCAACCTACTCTTAAATTTGTGCTGTCCGAAATTGATGACCTTCAAGGAAAAAGCGACGTTGACGTTGATGTATCAGCAACCCCTATCGATCAAAAGAAAGAGCAGGCTGCGGAGCGAAGGCGCATGCTTCTTGAAAGAATGCAAAGCGCCCAAAACTCGTTTATCCAAAAATGCGAGGTTTCAAATAGGGAAGAGGAGGCTCCTATCGAGTATGCGTCAAATGACAATGCATACGATTTTGAAGATGCATCTTCTTCTGACTCGTATTTTGCCAATGAAGAAGATACTGAGGAGGAAAATGCCCTAGATGACATTGACTTGTGGGATGCAGATACTGACGGCATAGAAATGGTGGAACAGCCAGACGATGTTTATGAAACTTTCTCGCCATCATCAAACAATGACGTGGACAAGTATATTGATCCCTTTAAGTTTTTACAGCAATTTGAATCTGCTAGACACAAATTCCAGTCTTTAAACAAGCACAGGCAGGTTTATTCTTTCGATTTAAAGAAAGCAGCCAATGTTGAGCAACAGGAGTTGTGTCAAGACTTGGGAAACTGTAATATTTGCCGTGAGCCACTTTGCCTCGCGGACACTTCAAAAATAATTGGAATCATTGCACGGCTATTTAAGAAACGGTTTTTACGCGAATATTCGGAGAAACACACCCGAGGATTTCCAAATGACCAATCTTTTGATCTATTATTCCAGTCGTCAGAAAAGAAATATGATTCTTGGGCCTACAGCAACTTTTCATCGCTGTTTTCTTCGTGCAAACATTTGTTCCACTATTCATGCATGAAGACTCTTAGTGGTGGAAAACAATTTCGTTGTCCTTTGTGCAGAAAAAAAGGGCATATTTTTCTTCCTTATTTTGACCGATCCTCCATTATCCCGGCTCCGCTTAAGCAGCGTCAACCGGGCCCATCTTCAGATGTGAGGGCGGGCCCCTCTTTTTTGAAAGATAGCATTTTCCTTTCTGCTGATAGTCTTGACCAAGTGCAGTTTCCTTTCTTCATGGCAACTGCTCAAAGTATTTGTGATCGTTGGAACCATTATTATGGAAAATATTATTTGCACCACTCGGATCCCGACTCGCTGCCCCGTATTCTCGATAACGAAGGCCTTTCAATTATGCAACAATACATGGCCAGGTATTTGGTCACTGATGTCAGAGAGGGAAGGTCCAAATTGTTATTTATAGAGCAGACTTGTAATGTACTCTGTGATATTATTGCAACGGTGGAAATATATTTGAGAACACACCAGCTTGATTTTTCGCAATGGTCCGCACAACTTGAAACGCCTTCCAATTTAATGCTAGAATTCTCTCCTTATTTCTTTTCAGTAATCGAAATTTACAAGGTCTTCATTACAGCCTCAACTCTGCTGCGGTCAAATTGCGGTTCTTCTGAATATGAGTCTCTTAAGGAATCGATGTCGCAAGTCCTAAATATCTTCACATCTTTTGACGAGCATAGCTCTTTTCTCAAGGATCTGCTTGCTTATTCTATTCTTTACTATTCTCCTGATTCGTTGGAAGATTTAAAAAAGTTCAGGCATTTGGTGGCTTTTCTATTCGTAAAATACTATTTTGTTCAACACTCGTCCGTGATTTCCCTGACCACCTTTTCAAGCTCGCTGAAATATTATTTTTTTCTCGTTTATTTAAGATCGGCTTTGGTGCTCGAGTCGATGTTTTTCGGGACCAAGCAGGAGATCGATAACTTTGGTTCCACTTTGGAGGAGTTCTCATTTCTTTACACAAGTGTCTACAAAATAGATTTGCTTTGGATTTCGATTGATTCTTTTCTTCTTTCTCTTGATGGCAATCGTAACGACTGTATGCTCAACTTTGACACTGTGCAGGTTATTATTGACATGAAAGAGTATTTCTTACCGATCTCCTCTGATGCTAGTCTGGCCATTCCGCCTCTTCCTTATCCCTTCCGATACTCCTTTGTTCCTTTTCCGCCAAAGTTTGACCAGCTTATCATTCAATCGACCAGGCGCACATGTACCAAGTGCAACACGGTGCCCTCTGAAACGGCAATTTGTTTCATTTGTGGAAAGTTGTGCTGCTTTAAATCCACATGCTGTTTCATCTTTAGACAGATGGGCGAGTGTAACTTTCACATGATGGGGTACCCCAT
The DNA here is from genome assembly GCF_000760515.2 of Mitosporidium daphniae. Taxonomy (NCBI): domain Eukaryota; kingdom Fungi; phylum Microsporidia; genus Mitosporidium; species Mitosporidium daphniae. Next base: position 3,117 of record NW_013546603.1, read on the forward strand.
CTTTCCATTTAGCCTCATTTTTAGATATTGCTGCGGATCAATTGGTCTTTTTATGTTGGTACAAAAAGCGGGCACTGTGTATCTGTCTGATGCGTCTGCATACATAAGAGAATCTGCCTATGTAGATGCCTATGGCGAGCCGGACCTTGGATTCAAGTTTGAAGGCATTGTTAATTAATTTTTAGGCGAGGATTTCCTTTGTCACTTTCCTCATCTTTGTTCAGTGACCTTGAAAATGAATGGTTGCTGCATAAGACACATGATTCATTGGACGCTTTCAACGACATGGAACCCTCCGGCATTAACGTCATCCACATATTGGTTTAATGCCTTACGCGCGATTTATTATTCAAGATTCTCGCATACCCTAGATGATGCTGGCATTTTGTCCAGCTTCCCAAGACATTCGGCAAGAATAAAATTTTGCTAAAAAATAAAACTGCTTTGACGCGAACCTTTTCCATCGACTTTAGCTTCTCAAAAATAGAATTGCGAGTAGAATCTATCAGGCCCCTTCGGTGGATAGCCTTTTGCTCGGAGATTTTTCGCACCATATCATCGAGTTTAAACTTCACCTCTTGAAGATGTTTGGTCTCTTGCATCAAAGATTCTAGCTCCACATGAAGATGCACATTTTCCTAACCAAGTATGGGCAGCAACAAAGCAAACCTTTTTGATTCTCAAATATTCTTCAAACAAGCCTCGAACCTCTTTAAAGGCATTCAGGTGATTCAGTCTCGACAAAAGGGCGTTTCTTCTGCGGACAAACGCCTCTTGAATTTCTTTAACCGTTCTATTCTCTTCATTTTCAATGTATTCTCCAATAACCGGCCCGGCCTTGAGATATAAGAAACGCATGACAATTAAAAATGTAAGAAGAAGCGGAGATTCGCTATTTACGATGTATATGTCGGAAGAGACAAGAGCAGCAGTAAGTGCAGAGCTTAGGGAAACAAAAGCAAGCTTTTTTGTATTATCGGCGCCTGGGATAAACTCAATTGCCATTTGCAGGCGACTCTTGGAGGCGGCGGGATCTGAGCGATAAACTAACAGGGCTTACCATTGGGTGTGGCGCCCTGGTCGTGTTGCATGCCATTGACGACATTTTTGGGGCTAGCAGATGACAAAAGTCTCTTTTGAAGCGTCACGCGCAAATGCGAAGAACCCAAACCTAGCAGTGATGGTCGAATAGGAGACACTCGATTCATTAAAATTTCAAACTCCAAACCCTCAATGCCAAATAATTCGAGTTGACTAAAACTTAATGGGGG
>NW_013546602.1:0-4284 GCF_000760515.2 Mitosporidium daphniae
GATGGCTTGGGGATTGAGCAAGAAGTTCAATTATCGGATGAAATTCTTACCGGGCTGCATCGGCAATGGGATTTGTGGAAAAGTGGCCGAGATGGACGTAGGAGTTGAGGCGCCTAATGGCCCATTAATAAATCGGTTGCCTAAAAATTTCGAGTGCCAAGATTCCCTCTAATTGAGTAGACTTGTGTGGTGTGATCTTATTTTAGCGTGGACGCAAGGTACTCGAACGACAAGCTGATTATAAAAAGGGTTATTTACACAAACATAGCTTGACTCTACTGGCGATCAACTTGATACGCCATTTTGCAGCATGCTATGCAATTTAAGCATCAAGCTGACTCCAAGCCGCAGATGGTGGGTTGAAAGCATGCAGTAATTGCCAATAAGATTGGTGTGAACAAAAGAGGCCTCGGATTTTTGGTGATCTACTTGGGGTGGTATGGAAAGTAACAAAATTACACCGCATTCGAGAAGAATACACGTGCCAGCTACATACCGTCTCTTCAGCAGCGGATAGATTTGATTTTCGGTTAAATCGCTAACGATCTAAAGAGATGAGCTCATTTCCAAAATACTATATATGCTCTGCGTGAAATTTCAAGCGAAATCAGAATCAAGTGGTCCTTAGCACGATTCTTCTATCCCATGAAGAGTCTGAAAAATGTGTGATTTTGCGTTTACAAGCCATCATCACGTCTGAAAATATTTTCAAAATCCTGGGGCAAGCAAATCATGATGCGTTAAAAATATATGCGGCGTTTGCATGTTTTTCTTGACAGGCTGTTTATATTTATCCAACCCCAAGAAATAGAAAGGAAGAAATTGCGATCTAGAGCAACAAAAAAGGCCAAATGTGGAGCCACTTCACGGTAGAAGAGTTTCTTAAAGTGATCGTAATGCCAAGCAGCCGAGCTATGTATTCTGCAGTGCTTCCGTGTGTTGATTTAGAGCTGTATTGGGATTAGGGAAACCCCATAGCAAAACCGATTTTTTGGCTTTGTCGAATTGGCAAATAATGGTCATGTTAGCCGTAATTTTTAAATTTTAATGGATGTTGATACTCCAAAAGCATCATTTTTGCAAGATGTCTCTGCAGGAAACTCATTCGAATGCTCTAGCCATTCGTATTTTTCACCTTCGGATCCAGAACTTCCGATATCTCACCTATTTACGTCATCTGCATCTAGCACATCGCCTTTTTTTATCTCATTAAGAGCAAATTCTTCTCAAAAGCCGATTTATGTTAATGAGGATGGAAGGATTTTCTTAGAGACCTTTTCTCCTGCGTTTTCAATGGCACAAGATTTTTTAATTGCCATTTCTGAACCAGTTAGTAGGTATGTCTTTTGCCTTATCATAGACCAAATATTATTCACGAATATCAAATTACACCATATTCCCTTTATGCCGCTGTATCGGTTGGACTTGAAACCGATGCAATTATTGATGTTTTAGACCGATTCAGTAAGACCGAATTGCCCACAGCGTTGGTTTCGTTTATTCGAACCTGCACCCTAAGTTATGGCAAAGTTAAATTGGTCCTGCATCAAGGTCGATATTGGATCGAAACTGCATTTCCTGATATCATACAGATGCTTTTAAAAGATCCTATAATTGCAGAGGCAAGGAAATCATTACCACCTTCTTCAGATAATTACTCCCTATCTTTAGCAAAGGATTCTTCTATTGATATCCCATTTTCAGAGGAGACAAATGAAATTGAAAACTCGACATTTTCTTTTGAAATCCCAGCAGGCTCAGTTGAGCTGGTGAAGCGCAGATGCATTGAAATTGACTATCCAATGTTAGAGGAATACGATTTTCTAAATGACCTTCGGAACTTTCCGTTAGATATTCACTTGACAGCAACCACCTCCATCAGACCGTATCAAGAAGTTGCATTATCAAAAATGTTTGGAAATGCAAGAGCAAGATCTGGAATAATTGTCCTTCCTTGTGGTGCTGGAAAGACATTGGTTGGCATTGCTGCCACTAGTACAATCAAAAAAAGCACCCTTGTTTTGTGTACGTCTGGCGTAGCCGTTGAACAATGGTATCAACAGTTCCGTCAATTTTCTACTATTTCTCCCGATTTGATGGCACGATTTACGTCTTCAACCAAGGAATCGTCTATTGTGATCAACGATGATGATGACCACCCTCAATCCGCTTTGGTTATAATCACCACATACACAATGGTTGCTTTTAGTGGGAAGCGATCTTACGAGGCTCAGCGTATGATGACGTGCATAAAAAAGATCGAGTGGTATTTTGGTTCTTAAAATTTAGGGGCCTATTGTTACTTGACGAAGTGCATGTCGTTCCTGCCAATGTTTTCCGCCGCGTTTTGACCACCGTGGCTGCTCATTCAAAATTGGGACTTACTGCAACCCTAGTTAGGGAGGACGATAAAATTGCCGATCTAAATTTTCTGATCGGCCCCAAGCTTTATGAGGCCAACTGGCTCGACCTAAGCCGTCAAGGCCACATAGCCACTGTGAAGTGCTCTGAAATTTGGTGTCCAATGACTTCTGATTTTTATCGCGAATATCTTGGGGCTTCTGGTAGGCGAAGGCGTCTTTTTTACGTCATGAATCCAAACAAGTTTCAAGCGTGCCAATATCTGATCGATAGCCATGAAAAAAAGGGCGACAAGATAATCGTTTTTTCAGATAATGTTTATGCCCTCAAAGTAGGGGTGTTTTTAACAAACTGTTGTTATCACTAGGCTTATGCGCTCAAGTTGAAAAAGCCATTCATTTATGGCCCAACCTCTCAAGTTGAACGGATGCGGATATTGCATCAATTTCAAAACAACCCAAATCTTAACACCATATTTCTTTCCAAAGTTGGAGACACGTCCATTGATCTTCCTGAAGCCACGTGTCTCATCCAGATATCATCACATTATGGATCGAGAAGGCAAGAGGCACAGCGATTGGGTACGATAATTGAATCTGTTTTCTTTAGGACGTATTCTCCGTGCTAAGCGACGAATGGACGATGGATTTAATGCCTATTTTTATTCCTTAGTGTCAAAAGATACCGAAGAAATGTTTTATTCCACCAAACGCCAGCAGTTTCTTATTGACCAAGGCTATACTTTCAAAGTGATCACGGAATTGGAGGGAATGAAAAAAAATAGACACTCCTTGGTATATTCGACCCAAAAAGAGCAGTTAGAGTTGTTAAAATGTATAATATTGGCTTCTGAAGTAAGGCCATTTCATAAATCATATAGACCGAAGTGGCTGAGGATGAAAATCTGGGCACCTCTGCAGATGACATTGATGGCCCCGACACAGGATATGTCTCCTCGGAGGCCCAATTAAGAGCGTCAACCTCGCCTCACAAATCGCTTTCTTCATTGACAGGTGGATCCGACCTTGTGTATGTGGAGAAAAACAAAAGGATATCCACTGCTGTCGCATCTACGAAAGGCCAATCACAGCAGACCAGCCGACATTCCTTATTTAAAGCATACTTTAAATCCAAAAAGTGATTTATTTATAAAAAGATAACCTCAAACCATTGAGTGCATTTATTTTTAAGCAATTATTGCTTGATCAAAAAGACATCACCATTGATGATGGGGTTTCGTTTAATTTTTAATGGTGCAGCCATCTTCTTCAAAAGGAAATCTTCATGATTGCTTCATTAAATGTTCAAAATATCCGTCAAAGAAATTTACATATTCCTTTCTTTGTTTGTTTTCGATCCTGGCTCTTTGTACACGCTTCTATGGAATATCAAATGGATCCACGGTCATGTAAGACTAACTCTAGCATGATAACACACATAGTTGGGATGAGGCTCATTTTGGAAAATTTGGTAGCTATTACTTGAATCACACTTTCTATACGGATGTACATCCCCCGCTTGGAAAAATGTTTATTGGGTTTGCCGGGTATCTTTCTAAATACAATGGCTCATATACGTTTCCGTCTGGGGAACACTATCCGCCCCATGTAAATTACATCTCTATGCGAATTTGCATTGCCACCCTGGGTGCTCTTGCTATTCCCCTTGTATTCATGTCATGTATCAATATGAACATGGATAAATGGACATCTGTTTTCGTAGCCACGTGCCTATTGTTTGGTGTGTGTTTTATATCTGACAATTAGACAACGGCCTTATTGGTATATCCAGACTCATCCTGCTGGATTCGATTTTAATTTTTTTCACTGCTCTGGCCACATATGCGTTCACATCATATTTGAGCTCTTGCGATAGGTGTTGTCTCTTTTTTCTTTTCCAATAGGCCCTTTAGCTACGAAAACA
>NW_013546601.1:0-4208 GCF_000760515.2 Mitosporidium daphniae
TAATCCCAACAAAAATAATCCTAATCCCAACAAAAATAATCCTAATCCCAACAAAAATAATCCTAATCCCAACAAAAATAATCCTAATCCCAACAAAAATAATCCTAATTCCAACTCAGCTTCACCCCTGCGCAAACCTAGACCAAAATCTAAACCTGATAAGGGTTTTAAAAGAGGAATCAAAATCTTTAAAATTCTCGTCGGCTTATATATATTTCAACAGTTCTCTTTCATTAACGAATATTTTTCATGCACAGAAGAGATGTTTGACGATCTTCCCAATATTTATATCTTTTTGGGTGTTGCAAATTTCGCTGGAACTTTTTTAAATGTTGCAATTGAGGCTCTAAAAGGCTGGAAAAAAGAAGGGAGTAATTGTCTCGTCAATCTAGCGGAATCTGTTGATATGAAACATATCTATGTAACTAGTCTAGCTGGATGTGCAATCTCTTCATTGCTCCTCCTCCTCATTTCTTTCTTGAAAAATATAGCGTCTATAAAATCTGCTGCTGCATTCGGCTTTATCTTTTGTTTTTCATTTGGATTCGGACCTAGCCCTTGGATGATTGTTCCAAGAATCCTACTCCCAAGCCTTCAGGAAGATTATGATTCTTTTGGATCGACGTTAAATTGGCTATGTGCTTTCATAATTACCTTTACCGCGACTGGGATTCTTCCCTTTTTCAAAAAGATTTCATTGCTCTTTTTGAGCCCCTTTTGCCTTTTTTTAAACCTAACTATGGGACACTTATTATTAAAATTCTAAATAAACAAATCTTTTTAGCAGTAAAAACTGTAACCAAACTAACACCAAAAAAGTTTTGTGTTTCCAAGTAATCTGACCTTAATCTTCTGGAAAAGATATCTTGGGCAAGCTGACTGAAAACTTGGCATTTAATAAATTGTTTATTCAAATTATTTGATGTCGCCGCACACAGTTAATCGCCGGTCATATCGCCTGAGTGGTGAAATTGCGCCCAGTTCCTCATCAAAGATTCATTTGGCTCCCAAATTTCCAGATAATGTGAATGTCTTTTCTAAGCTCGTACCGCATGAAAATTTATGATTTAGATATCCTCCTCCTCCTCCTCAACCATCGACACTGCAAATGAGTTTCCTTCATCAGTGACCGAGGGCGATGTCAAATCTAAAGAATGTCGATTTCATTGCTACAGCTGTGTTCGGTAGGAAACGCTTTCACGTAATTTCTTTTTTCTGGCATAATGTGAAGCCTAAACCTAACCCTACCCCTCAATTTCAGCGAGAATTTCATTTATTATGCATTGACACGAATTTCTTCATCGAGATGCTAAGCTTTCAAACATTCTGGAAACTACGCACTGCATGGACACTGTAAGCTTGTCCCTTCAACTGGCATATAGAAACTGGCCAATTTTGGGCCTTCAATCGTCGACTCCTATGCAATGAAGTGTGGAACATCGGCATATTTAGCCTCATATTGGCTTTTCCTTTATCGTGTAGGAAGATAGTGTTGAATAGGACTGCTCACTATTCATACACATTAATGAGTGGAAATTTCCCATCTCCCAGATTCTTTTTTGCTTTTAAAAACATGCTGTGAATTTGAATGAATTTTGGGTGAATGTACACAAACTGCGAGTCCAACAAAAAATTTATTAAAATGTCCATTTTGCGGATTAAAACATTGCGTTTTGATTGGAAAGCCCAACAAAGGGTTTTGATCCACTCAGGCCTCTTAGTCATGCTAACCCTTGATTGCCTTGCAAGCTTTGTCATCATCCAGAAGAAAATGCAAATTAAACTGATCCAGATTTGTCGATTTTTTGGAGTCCTTTGCACAAAATCTGAGACGCAATTTCCGCTCAGAAATAGTTGCTTTTATGGCAACGTTTGTGAAATCGTACTTGGTGCTATCTTTAAACTGCGATTGTATACGCCTTAATAGCCTCAATGAAGACGGTTTTTTGAATTTCCTTGCAAAATAGATCCAGTTCTGCAAGATCCACTCATGAGCTGCGATAAAACTAAAAATCAGACTTCTCAGCACCTTAGAGCTATCTAGAAGATTCATAAAGCCAACGGCACTACCAGAGTATGTCAGATAGTGAAGCATGTCTTCCAAGTCAAATTCATTCAGATCATAGATGTTTATCAGTGCAGGGGAGAAGAAAAAGTGCGCGGTGTCGTTTAACTTTTCAGAAAGATCGTTCATTGTGGCGAATAGCTTTTTTCCTTTGAAAGTATCAACAAACACCGGATATTTTGTGTAGGTATCGTTCAAATCGAGGCGACCAACAACGGTTGTTGCAAAGTCTTTTGTAAAACTCACCCTTAAATTAGGCAGTTCAGCATCAGAGATTCCAAAGGGCGATCGCTCTGCAGGGGATACATTTGTGTCTTCCACGCTTTCATGAATCTGTTCCTGCTCTTGGATAGATTGCCGCTCTTGCGTCGATTGAACAACAGTCTCGATATCCAATGTGAGATTATTGGAGCGCGATGGTATGGAAGGCATCTCAAAGGCGGGGGGGAAAATCTCCCCTACCTGGCTAGCTTGAAAGAATTTTAAAATTTCAGGCTTTGGCATGCTCTCACAAAAAAAGATCCATTTAATCTGATCAATCGATTTTTGACCATTCAGGTTGAGAATCCTGTCCCAGTTGGGAATTCGATTGCCTGCAGAGGAATATGCGGGGGACCAAAAGATTTTCAAAGTCTTCGAAAAGAATGCTTGCCAAGGTAAAAGATCTCGCTCTATACGGTCCCTCTTGAGCTGGCTCAAATGAGCAGAAGTAAAAATTGTTTTCAAAGCAGTCTTGTTGCCAGAATTTATAACCTCTGAAAAAAATTTCGCTTTCGATGACAATTCTTCCTTGTCATTTGCACTCAGCGTCAAAAGCATATCTTGGTCGTCTTTTAGGATTGAAGAGACAAAAATCTTAATCTGATGGCGTGGCTTCACCAAAAAACTAAACGAGTTATCAATCGAAATTCCATTCAGCAGCTTTCGGGCTCTCAAGAGCGTTTGGTAAAAGCTCTTTGTGTACACAAGGGTCGAGAAAGTAACCACGCAAATTGCAGATGGATTGTTGACATCAACATTGGTCCCAAAGCAATGGGCCTGGTCAAGATACAAGAAAATCTCGGCGTTTTTCAAATTGTACTTGGTTTCGAGGAACGAAAACTGGCCCTCTACAGGCAAATCTCTCCCAATTCTACCAGTCTCCATTTGATAGACAATTAAATTTTCCTTTTCATCGTAATACACCACGCACTTGTATCTCTTTGAAGCCAAAATATCGTGTGCTACCTGCGAGTTGGAATGATCCTTCAAAAGAGCTCCGGCATCAAACAGTGCTGTTGTATTGGTCTTCAAGATAAAGTCCAATAAAGCATCAAATTGGGCATTCTTGTTGTCAAGAAGCCCCATATTTTGACGTTGAGCGGCATAGTTTCGAATTTCAGGGTAATCTTTCGTGTAGCAAGGTCGAGGAGAAAAGGAAAACGAGTTGTGAATTCGTCTCTCGATCACATAAGACTGGCTGACATCAATATCAACATTTGGGATCACTTCAAAGTTCCTCCAATTGTATAAGGTGCCGCTGTATGCAAGGACCTGAGTGCAGGTTAAAATAAATTCAATGGCAGATGATACGATCTGATGAGGCGATGTCTTGATGCTTTCAATCACTACATGTTTCAAAAAAGCCTTGAGAGTGTCGTCATTTTCATATATCTTTTTCCTCAAAAGCATGAAGAGCTCAAAAACAGATAACTTGGGTTTTCTCTTGATTTCTTGCAACAATTCATAGTGATAGAGATCCAGAGTGGAATATATATTCTCCTCAGTAAAGAATAAAGGAGGCTCGCTGAGATCTTTCATTTCGTTTTCAAGGTAAAACTTTAGCGAAATCGCAATGATGAACAGCTGGTTTCCAAAGGTGCTGCCCTCCCTTGGTGTATTTGCCATCGAATATGGGATCGGATATGGAAGCGAGGATTTCATAGATGCTCCATACCCGACATTGCGGACCTTTTCCCAGCAATTGACAAAAAGATTATCAACGATTAATACGCGATTTTTTTCGCTGGTTGTTAACAAAATCTTCTCGAGCTCTTTTTTCAATATCTGTTTGAAGGACTCCGTAGTAGACGGTGTAAGAGGCTCGTTGATCTCAAAAATGGTGATCTTTTCTCCAGTTTGCGATTGGAATACCTTTTTGTTT
>NW_013546600.1:0-52093 GCF_000760515.2 Mitosporidium daphniae
TGCATATGATAATCTAGAGCTTAAAAACTAGGTTTACTTGGCATTGGTGACGACCAGTATTTCTTCAGATTCGTTCATGTAGGTCCTCGTCCTGCTTGATTCTATTGGCTTTCCATCTCTGCCAAGATGGGCATAAAAGCAAGAACTCCCAAATGGACAAGGAGTGGCTCCCTGCCGAAAATGTCGGCATGGTATTGACCTAGGAGATTATCATATGCAAAGGAAAGCTACCTAAGCTTGTTTTTATAGTTTTCTATGACAAGAGATTTTTGTGCCTGATCTGCGCACCAAATCAAAGATGGTGTAATGAAGTGTGTATTAACCCTGCAAATGGGACAGGACCTACATATTGAAGAATCGACGTTTTGAGAAGCCCTCCATGACCTGATACACTCTAAGCAAAAAGGATGATTGCAATTCAGTAGGCCAAATTTTGTTATCCCATTTACAGGCAATGGTTCCAAACAAATTCCACATTCAAGCTCACAGGTTTTGCTATCCGCCAAGCTGTGTTCAAAAAGGTTGGCATCAAGTTTGTCGCCACAAGTATCCTTGCATTGAGAAATGTGAAGTTCTCTTGCCCGAGAATCAGAGGGATGTAGGATAAATAAAAAGCAATGTGGACATTTAAGTCCATGGTAATATATACAACGATCGCCAAGAGTACAAGTAGCGGTTTCGGACCCAGGACAGATTTGATCCAACTTTCCATTCATATTTATAGTATGCCTATGGCCCCCCTTCAAAGAATCTGCAGAAGAATACATCTTAGCGTTTGTTTTTATAGGAAGTGAAGATTTCAGTGCAGAGGAATACGAAGCTGAGGGATATTTTTTCTTCGACTCCAATGGTAGCTCTTGGCCCCCTATTTTTGGGTAGGGGAAGCAAGCAATTTCCTGCTGAGAAAATGTGGCGGGCTCATTTTCCGCTCGAAGATCAAAGGAGCCTATGGAGCTTCTGGAAAAAAACAATGACCTTTGTTCTTGTAATTCAAGCTCAAACAACTGGGCTTCGTCCGGCTCATCAAATAATTTCCCTTCATATGAATGGTCCTCGAAACAAGCATCGGTGGTAGTGGATATGGGGTCTGATTTTACCGAGTTTTTGGAATTCTCAAAAAACTCGTCGTTGTCTAGCTTTATGGCAGCAATTGTATCCTTTTCAGACTTTAGAAGTGGGCTTGGAAGAGAATTTGAAGATTTTGTATGAAGGAAAATACATTTAGAACCATATTTACAAGAACCCTTTTGATAGTAAGTACATACAAGTGGTGTGTTCGGTATATTCTGGCCGTTGCCCTTTGAGAGCTCAAGATGATTTTTCAGTTCCTTATTTTTAAAATGGAGGTATTTACACGACTTTCCAGCAGTACAGCTTCCAAGTAGGTAAAATTTACACGGCAAAGGGATGATGCCATTTGAGTGCTTGCTTGACACGTTGGTATTTCCTCCTGCATGCTGGTCAGATGTATTTCGGTCTCTAGAAATAACGGTCCAATTAGAATCCCCCATAAGCCTGAAAATTAATTCGGTTGCAATTTATTGTTTACAAACCTCGGGGCCGATTGAACAGATTCCGTATTTAAAATACTGGGACCTGTTGATTTCGATCCTTGACTGATCATAGCAATAATTTACGACCATCCCCAAGCTGCTTTCAATTAGTTTTTCGCTAAAGGCTACTTTTAGCAAAAGTTACCTAAAATCCCCGAGGACGACAATATCCCAAAATATTGCACCATTTCCCAAGTGAAAATTTGCTATAAAATGTCTGGTCTCTCAAGCCTTACCTACCGGGTCTATGCATCTGTTATTCCTTCTGGCACCGACAATGTATCTGTATATGAGTCTTTTAAAAAGAAATTGAAGATCCTCTTTCTGATAAGGCTCGATAAATGCTTGCAGCCTTTCTTTTGTGATTGGAGTGCAGGATAAAAGCAACTTTAGATCGAACAGAAATCCTAGAGGTACAGCGTAGCAGGAGATCTTATTTTCAAGCTCATCCTCTTGCTCTTTAAGCCATTTTACGAATCCAGGAATCGGCGAAAAGGTGATCAATCTCTTCACAGAGGGGTAGTTCCGTTCAAGTTGATGGGTAACCTCTTTCAACAAAGTGGATCCAAGAGATAGTCCTGTTAGCCCTAAAACTGAATCCAGATTTTTTACCTTTATGGGGAGCAGAAATTGAATAAAAGATCACCTGCTGAGGCTTTTCTTTTGCAAAGGGAGAATGCCCGTCCCATTGCATGCAAGTGCTGAGAAGATTATCAGAAAAGAATGCAATCACAAAAGCAAGAGGTTCCTTCATGATGGATGAAGAAAATAAAGCATAGCACGTCTTTGGCCATACCAACCTGGTTTTCAATTGAGCCAAATTTTCGGACGGCCTGATAATGTCATTCTTTTGGATCTAAAACGGGGTTAGGGTGAGCCGTTTCATTTACGAATTGCAATATTTTTTCATTTGAATTAGCGGTTACTTTTGCGCATCGAAGTTTACGCTTTTTCAAAGTTGCTGCCTGCAGTTCCATCAGTGCTTTATCCAACGCCTTCAGGCTGTTCTTCTCGGCAGCAAAAACCGCAGATGAGCATTTTAGCAACTAAATTAATGATCGAAATTACGTCGATTACTTGAAGAAGCCCTCTTAATTTCATAATTCTTTTGAAATCATTGCGATTTAACGCACAGAAAGATCGATCCAATTTGAGGATGGGCTCTGTAAATCCCGATAAAAGAGTTGATATTTTTTTCTAAAGCCGGAATGATTGTCTTATGATTCTTACCCATGAGAAAGGTCTCCATCTAATTTCTTGCGTCATTTTAGTGCTATTTTCTGTTGCGCTTTTGCAGAAGCAATGACTTAACATCTGGCGAACGGGAGATGTCAAGCGCCGACGGAACATTTCAAATTTAAATAATAATTTTAATGCTTGGATATCAAATCAGCCTGTAGCCGGTTGGCTATGTTTGGAATTTGGGAGCCCTTTTTTTCCTTGCTTGGTAATTCCTGGTGATGCGCTTTTTGGTTGGAAGGGGCGCATTTGGATGGCTTTTCTTATCCATAAGTTTTGAAAATCCGGGAATCTTTTCCGAGTCAATATCGGCATTCAAGCTATCCTGGTCTGAGGGCAGAATGGTGATATTGGACCTAATATTGTCGTATATGCCCCTGACATTACATTCACCGCCCGGTCGTCCATAAGCAAAGTCTAAAAGAGTGTTGATGGCATCATTGCGTATTGACCATATTTCCCGTTTTCCCCCTTTGAACGAATCCACATCTTGTGGTCGTTTGCAAAGAGCATTTAGCTTTGAGCGCAAATCCCATCTCTCGGCATTTACAACGGATAAATATAGATGTTGAATGGCCTTCAAACTGGGCGGGTCAATTTTGGCTTTATCCATCTGGTCGATGTACGAAACAGCGGTGTCCAGCTGCTTGGCATTGGCCGCTGTATCGATCAAATAGTGCCAAGCCTTTCGAGTTATCATATTGAAATCGTCGACTTTGAACTTTAGCTTGGAGGCAGAGGCAAAATCGCCGGTTCTCATATAAAACAAGAACATGTGCTGATATGTGTATTTGTCGTGTGCAATATTCATTATTGCAAACTGGTTGTGGAAAAATTTCTCAATTTCTGCCTTTTGTCCATGTGTTGCCAATATCGAAAGATAATGATTCAAAATGAAGGGCTCCATTTTTATGTAGGAGTATTTCAATGAAAGAAGATTCCAAACATCCGTAGCCTGCTTGACAATATCTGTCGGAAGCAGGTCGTAATGGAAGGAGATTTTTTTACGCTTTGCGTCCCTTTTTGAGATAGGAATATTGGCCAAAAGCCGGAACATCGCCGCAAAGGAGTAAATGTTTGGTCGATCCCAATTTCCTGTTTTATCCACGCCAATCAAAACGCTCCAAACCTTGTAAAACGCCTCTAAATCACAATTGATGGCGTGGGCTTGAAGCATGAAATTACACAAATTCAAGTGAAGCGGCCGTCCAGAGTCATAAATACGCTTTATAATTGCAAAGGCTTGTTCTTGAAATTCTTTTTTGGATGCACATGCATGAAGAAGGCTTTCTAGCACATGGTTTGATGGGATAATCGATTCAGACTCCATATCTCTTACGATCTTTAAAGCACGTTCGATTTCAAAATTCTAAAAAATCAAAATCGTCAAACCGACTTACCTTTGCGCACAAGTCAATCATCAATGAGTACGTGTACATTGGCAAAGTGAATTTTGACTTGGCCTCGTAGAAAATGCTCCATGCCGTTTTAACGGCTGCCTTTTTAATCAAAGCGGAGAGCAGTGAGTTTAGGATCGCCGGGGGTGGCACCATATCATTTACACGCAAATGACAATACATTTGGAGAGCATCGGATAGCCTTGACGCCTTGATATGAGCTTCTAAAACCAGAGAATATAGCCAGAGGCTTTGTCCAATTTGAAGCTCAGTGCATTTCTTATAAAGGGCTATAGCAGCGTCTGGATCTTTTAGTCTGATTGATGCTAGCAGTGCATAATAAATATGAGAATAAGAAACACTAATATCGCCCTTTCCAACCATCTCGTCAATTAAAGAGATCGGGTGGATAGGGTTATCTTTTGAAATCTGCCCGAGCCTCCTAATCCATGGGCACGCCATTGAAAGGGGTTGTGGGGCGTTGGGACGCGAATCGACCAAAGTGGAAGCTTTTCGCTCTGTAAATACACGCTCCTCGTGCTTATAAGAGGAGCAAGGGGAAGAGGAAGTCGTTCCGTTCTGCTCCGAACCAGCATATTGCGGTTCAGGTAAGGGAATTTGGTATTTAAATGGATGGTCAGAGAAATTTTCAAGGCTCACCGCAGATAGCAACGCTCGCAATCGAGGGGTTGAATCGTTGCTCATAAGAAACCTATAAATGGTCGACTTGTCTTCAATGGGCATCGTCCAGTCTGTTTTGCCTTCAAATGGGCATTTCTTTGTTTGTGGAATTGAATCCTTTTTCTCGCCATAAACAAAATCCTTTAGCTTAAATTTGTTTTTCTTGATCCGCCTAGGAGTGGAGGAGCGAGCTGTGCGGGAATAAAGCGCTCTGCACGAATACAAGAGCATTTCGAATTTTTACTTCCAACCCTTGGAAGTTGAATTTAAATCAATTTTATCGCCATGGATGAGGATTTTGTTCACATAAGCAGCGATTCGTATATTTCACATGTGCTATTTATGTAGGATTTTGACGCTAATCTTGGATTTCCTGAGGGAACATTATCCGGAATTGGATATTTCCTCAATAACGAATGTACCTTCAATGGAGTAAAAGTTTAGGCTTGTCAATCGGGCACCAGTCCGCCAATGCCAAACGACATTTGCAAGAAAATGATGGCTGGAAATTGGGGTACAGTTCTTGAGATGCTTCCAAACATGCATATTTCGTCTTCACTTAAGTATGAAACGTATCAGCAGGTAGCTTTTTAGGGTTTTATTTAGACAATTCTAGAGCTCATCCATGTTAAAGAGTACGGTGTCGCCAACTCGCTCTTGAAGTACATAAAGGGCGCATTGAAGCTAAAAATTGATTCTCAGCTTCATTGGATTGAATCGCTTATTTCAACTCCATCTACACTCATCACCACTGAAGAGCTCGCCGAAAGGCGAGAAAGGCTCGTTTCAAGTTTAGATAGTTCTTTTAGATCATAGAATATGAAAAGGAAATGCTTCCTGCTACGCCTGCTGCCTCTCTTTTAGAGGCTATCGGTGATTCATTGCGATACAAATTCTTGCTCTCTCAAAGGCTCAAGACCCCGTCTCTCCCTTCTCTTCCAGCTCACATTGGATCTCATAAAGTTCGACATGGATTTTCTTATGATAGTTTGATTTGGATTATCGTGTTGAGTCTGCTGCTTTTTCAAATGATGGCTTGTGCTTGTTTCTTGGCACCAAGGATGGCTTTATCGAGGCTTGGGATCCATTTTTGATGAAGCCAAACCAAACGGGCTCACCGATGATCTTGAAAGATTCGTATGCCCTATCTATGGTTTTTCATCCAATTTCTTCATATATTTTTGCTGCTGGGAGCAGCAATGGCGAGATATCCGTAGGGCCATACCGACTTATGTTAGATTTGGAATTTATCGACAAATATGCCAACTTTGATCTTCAAGGTGTCTGACCATCCAGTTTCTACGCTTCGTTTTACTAGTTCTGGAAGCAGTCTTTTGGCGTCCGTGTCTAGCAATTTTAACATTTTGTATGCTTGGTGATGCTTACTTTCAGACTCTATGCCGCCTCTTCTGGAGAGCTATTACACCAATTTTCGGGACACAAAGGAAATGTCATCGATTTTTTGCTGGTCAATGGCGACAAGACTTTAATTAGCTCCTCCTTTGACAATACAATCAGGGTACTATTGCGGACATCTTATGCCTGTAGATATGGGATTTTGAGCTTGCAAGATGTTATGCAGTGGTTGATAGCTTTGCTTGCCCGCCGCTTGTTGCCTCATTGAAAAGGTTCGATGAAAAGTGTTTTTCGTGCTTCAATTCCGATTGCATTTATATATTCGACTTTATGGGAAAGGTAAGCCGGTTGTCTGACTTACAAGCTTATCCAAAAATTCTCGATCCCGTTTAATGCCAATGAGAGACATATTGTGGGGGTCTTCGCTCTTTCCCTGCATTCATTCGGGGTCATTTCAAATGATACTTTACGAAGAACCTCTAAGCTTTGGATTGTCAATGCGGACAATTTGACCGAAATAGCATGTGTAAATATAAACGACTATGTTTCTGGATTCGTCTTTAATGGCGAAGGATTGGTCCTATATTCTGCAGCGGGGAACTTGACCTTTTGGCACTTTGATGTGTCCATCGGTAAATAGGGAAATAAATAAGTTTATTGGGTTACTTCTTACCTTTTGATTTTTTAAAACTCACGCCCTCAAATCCAGGTCTTTTCTTGGCATTGGATGCGGGTTTCTTTTGCGTTCTCTGAGTGCCCAGCTTCTTTTGGGTCCTCTGATTTTCAGGTTTTTTTTGGGTCCTCTGATTGTCCGGCTTCTTTTGAGTCTTCTGGCTTTCCAGCCTTTTTTTCCATTCTTTAGTGCTTTTTTCTTTCTGCTTCTGTTTCCTTTTGAGTGCATTCCTTAAGATATTTGGATCGTCCACGATCTTTGCTCCTTGTACCCTTGCTATGGCATTGGACCAAGCCTCTTTTTCTACGATTTGAGCCGCCTTTTCGGGATTGACTTTTTCTAGTTTTTGAAGCTTGGCTTTTTTCTCTAATAGTTTTTGAATGGAATGAGACAGATCTCTCTTTATGGGAACGATGGGTGCAATTTCGGTCTTTCCAGAAAGGTCAAATTTGCTTGTCTTTTTTTGGGCAACACTCGGGGATACCATTTGATTTGTGGCGTCTTTTTCCTGTCTGCGGTTAGCCAATGCCTTGTTTTTTTTCTGAGAAAGCTTTATCTTCTTTTTGGAGTGCGGCTCCGTATCTGGCTTAAACTCGCAGGAATTTTGCTTGTTTTTGGCAATCGCTATTTTCCTAAGCTCTGATCTCGATGGCTTGTCTGAGGAAAGCCGAACATACGAATTCTTTTGGACAGAAGATTGTTGCTTATTTTGGATTTCTCCTATTTTCTTCGAAACAATTTCTTTCAACTCGGCAGCCGATAGAGATTCTTTGGCTTCAATTTTTGAAGATTTTTGGCGCTCTTTATCTGGATTGGCTAGCTTGAAAGCAGGAATAGTGGAGCTGCTGCTGCGCATATTGACAAAATATTTGCGCGCGCCAGAGGTCAAAGGCCCATCGAACACCGCGTTTTTATCTGTCAGTTCATCATCTGAATGATCTTCATTTTTATGGCGTTGGAAATTGAAATGAGATGTCATGCTGGAAATTAGCATGGAAAAGTAATCCAAGTCATCGAGGGTACAAAGAGAAGCCATTAAAAAAAATCTGTAAATTTTATTCTAATGAAAAATCCATCTATTAAATGCATTTAGCACCCTTTTGTCAAACTCGGAGTTTTCCTTGATCGATAGCGGGTGGAAAAACGGAGATAAAAAGGTCTAAATGCTTTAGCGGAATCAAGGTACAATAAGAAAATACTCGTGAACGTCCACAAGAAAGGATTTTATATTCGACTCTGGGGTCGGGCTGTGCAAAAGAACAAACCGGACACCTTGGATAGTTAGTTAAATACGGCATCACATTGGCCAAACCTGATGGTAATACATAGGCAGATATGGAGATGTCTCGCATTTTGTCTATTTGCCTCAAATATCTAGTGCATTAAGATGAGTTGGCGCGGTTGACCTACGTTGTTGATGAGTGTTTTTTGATTTCATCGAAAAAGTCGAGCGAGGCATACAGTAGAAACTGGCCATTGGCTTCATCCAATTCTGAAGACTACGGTTATAACGACATGTGCTACAGTATCGTATTTTTTAAACTCGTATAAAAGATTATCGTTGCCATCGACTATACACAGATGGTATTTCATATGGAAATTCAAAGCTCACGCGGAAATTTTAATTCTGGCCGTCCACTTTTTGGTTTTGGCCAAAATTTTAAATTAGCAATAGCTAATAGCTAACCCGTAAACTAAGATTGGGGACCGTTTTTAAAATGACATCGTCCGAACAAGCGACCACCGAGCAAGCCCAAGCTCTTATTTTAGATGCTCTGCAGCACAAAGAAAGCATCGCTTCCACAGAAGCACTCTTTTCCGGCCGTAACATCGACAACAATATTGTTTTCGGAGCGCTAAAGAGCCTTGCGACATATGAAAAGATCAATTACGAATCGATTGAGTCGGAAAAGTGGACCATTACTGATGAGGGCTCTCAAATCTGCACTTCCGGAAGCCACGAGTATCGTGTTCTCATGCACGTCAAACAGGCGATGCCAACTGGAATTACCTCGTCCGAGCTGGAGGTAACCTTTAGGGCTAGGGTTATTTTTAGGCTAAACTTGGCGTCGAGCCTGCGAAAATCGGCCAATCCATTTGCTTCAAAAACAAGTGGATCCATCTAGAAAATGGCCGTTTACTTTCCTCTCCTAAAGCATCCGAATGTGATGAAGATCGTACGGCAACATTGCTCTCTAGGCTTCCTTGCGCTTTGGAGGGATTAACACTGGCTGAGAAGCAGTCTTTTGTTGATCTCAAGCGAAGAAAGCTTGCCGAATTGACTAGGGTTACCACATACTCGGTAAGTAGGGGCCCAAGATTTACCGATGAAATCGAAAAGCCATTTCTTGAACTTACTGCGCACATGGTTGCTTCTGGCTCATGGAAAGACCGCCCCTTCAAGCCCTACAACTTTGACTCGGACGGTCCAAAAAGACCCTGTGGTCATCTTCATCCGCTGCTGAAAGTTAGAAGCGAATTCAGACAAATTTTCTTTGAAATGGGGTATGTTTTCCGGTTTCCAACTTTTGGTTCTTAGATTTTCGGAGATGTCTACCGATAGGTTTGTGGAAAACTCCTTTTGGAATTTTGATGCTTTGTTTGTGCCTCAGCAGCACCCGGCGAGAGATTCTCAGGACACCTTTTTTACGGAAAGCCCAGCAAAGTCTGCAAACCTTCCCGAGGCATATGTTGCTCAAGTTCAAAAAATCCATATGGAGGGTGGATTTGGATCTCTCGGATATCGGGCACCATGGTCGGTTGAGGAGACTCAAAAAAACGTCTTAAGAACCCATACCACGGCAGTTTCTGCCCGAATGCTCTATGCTCTCGCAAAAGAGGTAGTTTGCGGTTTCTAATTGCAGCCAAAATTCCGGCCCGTCAAGCTCTTTTCGATTGACAAGGTGTTCCGAAACGAATCTGTCGATGCTACGCATCTAGCAGAGTTCCACCAGATCGAAGGGGTGATAGCGGATGTAAACTTGACTCTTGGCGATCTGATGGGGGTGCTAAATTCGTTCTTTTCAAAATTGGGCATGAAGAACCTGAAATTCAAGCCAACTTACAATCCGTACACTGAGCCCAGTATGGAAATCTTTAGCTTTCATGAGGGTACCGATGTGTTCATACTTTAATTTAGGGTTACAAAAGTGGATTGAGGTCGGCAACTCTGGCATCTTTCGTCCCGAGATGTTGAGGCCAATGGGCTTTGATGAGTCAGTGTCCGTGCTCGCCTGGGGGCTGTCCCTCGAAAGGCCGACCATGATCAAGTACAAAATCAATAACATTCGAGATCTTGTTGGCCACAAGGTCGACTTGAACATGATCTACAGCAATCCAATTTGCCAGCTCGACAAATAAAGGTCTTTTACTTGAGAATTTATTAAAAAAATCCCCCAAATGGGATCATCTTGCAGTGACGAAATAAAAGAAGGACCTTTTTTAATGGTCAATGGAGGTGGCTTTTAATTTCCAGTTGCTTTGGAAGAAACCGTTTTGACCTTGCCATCGGGGATAAAGATAAGCCTTAAAGTATTGCCGGCAGCATCTTCAGAATGCGAGTCGACAATGTAGAAGCCAAGCCGTTCCAATTGAATGATATCTCCAACCTTGAGAAGCGACATTGCGGGCTCACCAACAGCTTCCATTACAAACTCGGATTTTGGCGTGATAAAGTCTTCCAGCTTATCATTCTCTTCGAGCTTCTTCTTCGTGATGAGAAAATCGTAGTCAAGTAATTGGATGGAGGCAAGACATGGTGATTTGGAGATCCAAGTGATTTTCTTTTTGGTATCTTTCACGCTGCCATCAAGGTTGAGCTTTGCAAAAATACAAAGTTTGCCATCACACGAGTCCGAGGTATTTTCAGCAACTCTGGTAACGATTAAATTCCCCCATTTCATGAGAGTGATCTCTTCCCCAACCGAAAGGTCCTTGGCATCCTGATGAGATATCAGAAGATTTGATGAAAAGCAGACGTTTTTGGTGCCAAATTCCGGGTTTTTTGGGTGCAGATTGATCTCTTTGTTTTGGGGATCCAAGGGGCCATCTTCGATGATCAAGCTGACGGGATCAGTAAGCGCGGTGTATCGATGAGCCATGGGGTCGATAACCTTTTTGTTTATGGCCCAAAGTTTGTCCCATTCCAGAAGAAGCGAATTTTTAGATGCACCCTGCATAAGGATGTAATGCTTCAACGCAGAAAGCGTCAGCCCTCTTCTAAGAATGCCCCTTACGGTGGGGAACCTAGGGTCATCCCATCCAGATACAATTCCAGAGTTTACAAACAAATTTAGCTTTCGTTTCGAAAGAAGAGTGTAAACGAAATTCAGCCTTGAATAGTCCCAAATAAAGGGGCGGCGTAGGCCAAGTGCTTGGATGAACCAATAATACTGGTCGTTTCGGTCGTGATACTCATTTGTTCGAAGAGCATGGGTGACTCCTTCAATAGAATCGACTATGGGGCATGCAAAGTCATACGTGGGATACACCTTGTACTTGCTACCGGTGCGATGATGGGGCATTTCAACGCAGCAGCGATAAATAACCGGATCGCGCAAGGCCTTATTTGGAGAATCAACGCTCATTTTCGCACGAATGCAAAATACTTGTGCATCATCGTCGCCGCGAATCATCCTCTCAAAAATGGCCTTGCTTTCGTCAGCGGAGGTCTCTCTTCTTGCAGAGGCAATGCCAGAAAATCTGCCTTGGCGCATGGTTTCTTGAGGGGTATCGTCTGCGTAAGCAAGCCCATGGTCTATCAATTTAAAAGCAAATTCGATGAGCTGGTCAAAGTAGTCTGATGTGTAGGAAAGAATGTCTCCTCGCACGCCTAGAAGAGCTAAATCTTCAATGATGGACGTTTCGAATTCCATCTTTTCTTTGAGCGGATTTGTGTCATCAAATCGAATGATTAGCTTTCCCCCGTACATTCTAGCAAAATACTCGTTGAGCAAAGCGGCTTTTGCATGGCCAATGTGAAGATATCCAGATGGCTCTGGTGGAAATCTGGTGACAACCTCGCCATATTTTGCCCCCTCCAGAGAGATGTCAAATGAACCTTGATCCTTGGAGGAGGTGGCCGACTCGGGTTTAATTCTTGAATTGGAAAGTTCTGAAGCGAGCTTATCAACAGCACAATCCATCGCAAATTAAGTTGCACTTGCACAATTTAATTTATTTTAATTTTATGTCTGTTGCCAGTGTTAATGCAGAAAATGTTTCCAATCTTTCGGAGATAGAAAAACAATGGTCTGTCAAGGCAATGCAACATGCAGAGGTCTATTTCAAGCTAATCAACAACACAAACCCCTCGACGCTTCGGCTAACGAGGTATTTTAGCTGATGCTCTGATTCTAGAATCGATGATGAGCTATATTCGGATTTTAGAAGCCATTTCCCCGATATGGATGTTGATCTTCTGACGCCTGAAGTGATAAATGCCACTCCCGCAATAAAAGAAAAATGGAGGAATTTCCTGATGCCCTATCAACATCGAATAGCCAACTTTAACTTTGGAACTCTTTTACGATTAAGCGCAGCGCACGATTATACGGAAAAAAACACGTATTTTGGTATCGTCAGTAAATAGCTAAATCGTAGTTACAAGGACGCAGTTTTATGCCATTGAAGTGGCCCGCAACCGAGAAGGCATCAATGAACGATATTTCCACAAAAATAAAAATTGCTAAATTTTAAATTTCGAGCAGCATATCATGCCGTCTCCATGCACGTTTACCGGAGACCAGAAGGATGGTTAGTCGCCCGCATTGGCTCATTATTTTAGCGATGAGGGCATTGTCAGATGTGCTGTCCACCCGGCTAAATCACGACACTTTGGAGGCATGCGTTGAGCTTTGTGAGTTGGGCGTCAATCCAGAGGCGCTTTCTGCCCTGATCAAAGAGTTTTCGATCATCCAAAACTCGTGAAACGTACCAATGTATTTGGTATAGCATGGTTCCAATCGGTTGCGCAAATAAACACAACCCTGCACCCCTTTACAATAAACACCCCAATGATGCGATGTGGACATGCTTGTTGGCATTTCTATTTGCTACTTTTTTGACTAATTGAATTTAAACCTAACCCCAACCCTGCCCAACCTCAATGCGATCCCCAAAGTCCGGTGCATCCAATTCGATTTAAATTCACGTAACCATCCAAATTCGCCACTCTCATGTCAGATTCTCCCATCTCTAAGATCGAATCTCGCGGAAAATCAGACTACATATTTAAGCTTGCCTTCATTTCCAATTTTCTGGGCTTGATAGCCTTCTCTTTATATCATATCATAAGATTCGGCGGCTCCGATTTTTCCACTGCGATGCTTTTTTTCCAGCAATTACTGGTTTTTTTGGATCTAAATCCGAAGGCCATCGATGATGTTGTGTTCAAGGATTTCGGATTGCTCTTGAAAATCTTGCTTCCCGTAAACCTGCTATCTCTGATCCTTACCTTTCTATTTTTTTATTTATTCTACTTTTTCCCTGTTTTTTCATTTTGGTTTTCTGTTGTCACATCATTGCTTATTTCGCTGTGCGCGTCCGTATACTTTGCATTGTTTGAGAACTACCTTGCTTCTGGAGCTATTCTTCTCATTGTCTGTTTTTTTATTTTCCTATTAGCCCTGTACGGAAAAAACCACATAAAAGTGGCCTTTTTCTTCAAGAGCACGTTGTTTATACTTTACAAGGTCCGATGGATTGTGGTCTTGCACTTGTCTTTGCTATTTATCCATGTGTTTCTTGCCCCTCTTTTGTTTTGTCCTACTGATCATTTACTGGACTCTCGCGAGAACATTTCCCTTTGGTCGTTTTCGTTTCAAATGGCTTACTTGAATTTTTCTAGCGGATGGATAGAAAGCTCCATCACGATTTTTGTGCAAATGGTATCCACCACACTGATATGCGGTCACCTTTATCCGCAAACGGGCACAACCTCCCTAACTAGCGCCTTCAAGCGATCTTTTAAATTGCATCTTGGGCCGATTTTCCAAATCTCGCTCATCTTGGCCATCATCAACACGATGCTTGGTTCGATCGGATTGGCCTCGGACTCCCTGTTAGCATATTGGATTTTTTTAATCATTGCGAGTTATCTCGATCTATTCATCCGGATTATCGGCATAAATATCTCTCTATTAAATAAGGGAGTTTCAGGGGCTTCCTATGCAACGTTTGCTTTATTTAAAAGATGCCCAAAGCCCGTCATCAGCATTCTTCACTTGACTGTCTTGAGTAGTTTATGTCCGGTTTTATTTAGTCTTGTGATTACTGATACTGTGACCAATATATTTCACACCTACTCAAACGTTCCCGAGGAGTTTGTTCTTCTGGCTTCAATTATTCGCTGTAAAAGCTTGCTTGTGCTTAGCATGACGTTTTCAATAGTTTGTCTTTCTGTATATATTTTATATAAGAACGATAAAAATTGCATCCAACACTTGCCCGGCTATGATGAGCTTATGCTTCCCTTAAAGAAAGGTGCTAGCGAGGAAAAGGCTACCGCCATTTAAATAAACCTTGACGTTCAAATGTCGTTTATTAGTCACGTCCCGAATCGTTGGCTGATGCAAGAGTAGCGCTTAAAAGCTTGTAGCAGCATATTGTTGTCGAGAACTTTGCACTTTTTGCAGCTAGGAAATTAAAAAAGCGGTCATTACAAAAACTCGGTAAACTTTATCAGTTGCGGCGGAATTCCATCCAAGGTGAGAAACTGTTGGTTGGAAACGAATAGGTCAACGTCACAGCCAAGGTTGTGTCCAAAAACACTGGCAAAAGAGCTTCGGGTGGATCCTGAAATGGCGGGAAGCTCGCTATGTTGTATTAATTCGTGTCCTTCATATGGCTTCCAAATGGAAATCAAAAGGCCTCGCCATGCCACTTGAAATTCGGGGGTGCATAGTTTGCAAGACGCGGAGTCTTCAAGGATTCTCTGTCCGGGTTGAAAGCATTTCAACACAGACCGGTAGTCTTGGAGGGACGTGGTAAAGATTGAGAGCTTTTTAACTTCCGATGCATCTATCAAATACGTTAGAAGCCCCAAAAGATCACATTCGCACGTGTTTGAAATCAAGATGCCCAGATGCCTGGGATACTTTACACCGATGCTTTTAATGGATGCACAATTGCCGTATATTTTGGAAAAGAACGAGACAAGATCAAACAGGCCCACCAGAAAATACTTGTAGGATATCCTTAAAATCATGGGTCGTTGCAATTAATTTAAATTTTTACATTTCCCACAATGGGACTACGAATCTCTAGCCCCCTGCTTCCAATTGAGGATCTTGAGGTGCTTTCCGCTTCGACAAAATGTAAATTGACCAGGCCCATTTTTAACCGTAGTGTCAAAAGAGCAAATCATTTCGCTTTACAAACGGTTTCAGCGGCTGGATAAGGATGGATCCGGCACGCTGTCACAGCAAAAGTTGATGAACATCCCCGAATTTGCTATGAACCCATTGGCACCCAGACTGGTGGCCATTTTCCAACAAGCACAGGCCAACCGGCAATTTCCAGCCAACTCGTCGGACCAAATCGACTTTTTAACATTTGCTCGTACGTTGTCCCAATTTTCGGACACGGCAAGTCAAAACGATAGACTTGACCTGGCCCTGCGTATCATCGACTGCGATTGTGACAGCCATGTGTCGATCAAAGATATTTTCAACATTTTGAAGCTGATGGTGGGCGACCAAGTTCCTGACGCCGAGCTGACGCCGATCTCGGAGACTCTTTTCAGCGAATTGGTGTGTAAAGCCCGGGGCTCCAAATGTGATCAAAGCCCACTGTCAAAGGATGAGTTTTTTTCCATTCTACTCGAAAGGCCTTCGTTGGACCTGTTAGCCTTGCCGATTTTACACGCTTAGAATAGACCTTAGATTAATAAACCACATGCATCAATGAAGGGACATGCTCTGGCGCTTAGTTCCAAATCAACCGGGTTTATTTTGTATATTTGAAAGAGCACGTCATTGGGCCCATGGCGATGGTGACGATGGAAATGGTAGTGCAATAAGCCACCCCTATGTGTCTACAAACTTGATTTTTTTTGGTGGCGACAATACAACAGATGAAGAGCTCTCGACAGATGTTAAATTGCCGGTTTCGGCAGCACCGTCAGTATTTAAATCGGCAGATTCATCAGACTCGAAAAAGGCACTGTGTGATAGATCACAAGCATCCACAACAGATGCCTGGGAAAGAGGAGGTGTTGACATTTGACTGCTCAAATTGTTCTCATCCAAAGATGCTTCAGAAGAGGCAGCTTTGCACGAATTTGCTTTACTGGGGGGTGACATGTTTACAAATCGAAAGGTAGGAACGGCTCTTTTACAGGAGGGCTCTATTGATCGGGTCCAAACGGGATCAATGTCGTCGATATCCTTTTTTTCTTGGATATTTAATGGAAGAAATCCTTCTTCTGGATCATAATCCGAGGCAAAGGTATTTTTTTCATCATCCTCTTGATCGCTGTCTCCGGATTCGTCCTTCAAGTTTGAAAAGAAAATGGTCTTTCCAAAAAACGGCACACAGGCGGCCAGGGACATGAATCGCTTATAAAATCTCCTGTTAAAGTAGGATTGCAAAAACAGATTATCGGTTCTGCATCCCATTTCATCGAATAAATCGATGAGCGTGGAGCACAGCAAATCGTTTTTCTTTGACAACAATTCCAATATGTCGACAAGGGGGTCCAAAAGGGACCTCCCAAATTTGACAAGCAATCTATTGTAGAATTCATCGCCAAGCCCCACCATTTGCCGGAGAATGGAAAGGGCTCCCAATAGAGCCTTCTTGTTTTCAATGGTGGCATCGCCTCGAACCATCAGATATTTTGAAACGCCTTCGTTTAGTATTGCCGAGTTTAGCAGCAAGTACTTGAACCTGTACCCCTGGGTGGACACCAGCAAGCTTAAAAGCTGCAATAAAATGAAGTGTAGCTCGGATGCTTTATCGCCACACGAAGTGCACAGTGGTTCAAAAAGATGCGAAAAAAGAGTTGAAGAATAAATTTTTGAAAGAAACTCGTCATATTCGATCAGTTCTGGCGCTGAAGAGCCAAGGATAGTTTTTAGGCATTGATAGGATGTCCATTGTAGCCCAAGATCGTTCGTGCTTACCAATATCGTTACGATAGACGAAAGAATGGGAACCGTCGTTGAGCTTTTGCCACCGCTATTACCGCCGCCCTTTACGACATATTCTCTTGATTGTGAAGGATAGAAATTGTAGACTCTTTGGAAGATTTCTAAAATACAATGGCCAAAAGTAGCATTGTCAGCACTTTCGCGGCAAAGCAGCTGTGCATCAATAAACAACAGAAGATCCGAGATCGATAGCAAGCGATAAAGTAGATGCTCCTTTCCCGTATTGGCAAGAACCCTTAACAGCTCATAAAGAAAGGTGACTATAGAAAAAGATGCCTTATCGCTGGGAGCCTTCAATTGGATGGATCTTGCAAGTAAACAACAAGCAAACACTTACATTATGGTTATCAGATCAGAGTCCTCCAGAAGAGCGGTGAAGATTTCTTCATACGACTCCTGAATGGATCTGTTTAATATCGAATATGTTTCTTCGGAAAAATATTTGCCACACAAAATCGTGTCCCTGATAAATTGAGCTCTGAACGTTCTTTTCACCACGGAATCAAGCTTTGCGGTGGGGTGTCCCACGTCAGAGAATATGGAGGAGCCCCCTTCTCCCCTTTGATGTGCAGACTT
Source organism: Mitosporidium daphniae (assembly GCF_000760515.2). Classification (NCBI taxonomy): domain Eukaryota; kingdom Fungi; phylum Microsporidia; genus Mitosporidium; species Mitosporidium daphniae. The sequence goes on from NW_013546600.1 coordinate 17,627, forward strand.
TTGTGCTGCCAATTGGTGCCGAGTTGAGCCCGATGAAGGCGAGCCGGCATCTAAAAACTAAAAGCTAACGTCAAAAATACACTCAAAAATGGCACAAATATTTTTGAAATTCTCCTCTTTCAAAATAAAGTCCAAGCAATCGCCCAAAACCAGCGGAACGATTAATTTAAATATCAGCGAGACCGTATTTAAATCTTTGGACTGCTCCAGCTCCTCCGCCGTGCGAAACACATCAAACAGAGACGAGATGTACGAACAATTCTAGATTGCTTTAGGGATCGAGTTTACATTGGATGACAGGGTTCTAGTGAGCCAAGACCGGTATACCCAAGACGAGGTTGGACAAAGCGCCTGTTCAATTAAATTTAAAATTTCGTCAAGTGAGCCTAAATTTGGAGATGGAAGCTCAAATTGAGAAATTGGAACGTTCTCAACATCTACTTGATGAGGCGCATCGGTTACCTGAAAAGGATTTGTCTGAATCTGCAGTGTCCGGATTATTTGCCATTTGTAGCGCCGTGATTTTGGCCCTTCATAAATTAGCGAATGCGAAGCAAGTACCAAAAATATTCACATCCGTTGGTATCCTCAAAGCTTAAAGCAAAATCGAAATCGGCCTCATCGGTCCATGCAATAATGGTTTCTTAGCGGCATAAGCAAAGAAATGAAATACCGTTTTCTTGTCGGTAAACAATATCCATTCCGATGATGGTTGAATAGAACACCTCGTGATCCTCCTCGCTTCTTACGGAGATGATATTTTCTCCCAGTTTCTAATGTTTAAAGGGTCCAGATAAAACCTCTGCATATGAGCAAACTCCTATTCCAATCTGCGTCCAGTTGTTGGAATCATCCAATTGAAAAACGATCGCTCTATAAAGATTTTCATCATGCAAATCTTCAAAGGCCGATGATGTGCACAAGTTGGGCGAAACAGGGGCTTTCCGTGGATTTTGATCTTCAATAGGATCGGCGCTCGAAAGTTTGCAAGACAGCGAATCGTCAGATGATGCCAATAGGACTCCTTGAGAGGCATCGCCAAGGGGTTCTTGTAATGAATCCAATTTGATACCTAAATTTTCATTGACATTCATAAATAGGCCGCACGTTTGTAAATTGTTTAAACAAAATTTAATTTCATGCCCCCATTGCTGCATGTGATAGCGGAGGACCGCAAAGGCATGCCGCCCTCAGTTGTTCGCATTGTGCGAGGTAAGGCTTGCCATATAACCGGCCCACAAGATCTCAACGAGCTATTGACATCCGACATCAAACCTTTGCAGGCAATTTCATATTCATTGGAGATTTCCGATGCTGCTCTTCCTTTTTGCACGATGTCAATTAAAATTTTTGAGGGTAATAAAAACAATGGCTTTTCAGTAGGGCTTCTTTCTGGCCTCGTTTTCAGATTCAAATTTGTATTCAAGCTGTCATATCCATATGATGCACCCAAAGTCTATTGCCTGAATGAAAGGGTACCTTTTTCAATGCATTCTCGTAGCGATTTCATCCAAACATCGATTCGGACACGGGGGCCGTTTGCCTGAACATACTTCGGCTAGATTGGAAACCCGTGCTTTCCATCAAATCGGTTGTCTTTGGGCTTTTGCTACTCCTATACGATCCATCTCCGGAGGATCCACTGGACAAAGGTAAATAGACTCTTGCAACTGGTAGATGCAGCTGCGCTCTTAAAAGCAGATCCGCTAAAGTTTTCGCAAATTGCCAAAAGTCATTTCCTGCAATAGACGTCGTATGCAGTTATTTTGCATCAATTTGAACGTCTATGGCTCTCGTGTCCACATATGTTGTTGTCAAACTGACCCACTAAGCGTTCAGGGAGAGGTATTTTATTGAAAATTTGGACATATCTAAGGTGCATAGTGTATAGATAGGCACACATCTCTGTTCCCCTTTGTTCCCATACTTATGGGCCTGTGGCTTAGTTAATTAAACCTGAAACCCCGATAGCTGTTGAGGTTTAGATGGACAAACACGCAAAGGGAGGATTGGTTGCATTGTGAGATGATAGGTAAATTTATTAGCCAAGTTAGTCGTCATCCGAAACTATAAACCCATCGCCCTCATCGTAAGAGTCTGAGGCGTTTTGTGGCGGTTTTGTGGCTCGCTTTGGCTTAATGGTTTTCGCAGCTCTAGATTTGGCTGCACTCACACCCTTTCCCTTGGAAGCCTTTGGTTTTATCATCTTATCTTTGACCAGGTCATTGGAAACTTCCTTGATCTCTTCATCATCTTCGGAGATATGTACGTCCTCAGTAGAAATAGCGTCCATTTGCACAGTACTTGCGGAGAGAGCGGCATTTTTCTTAACATCCGTAAGTGCATATGGCATTTGATGAAATTCCTTGTTGTACCTAAAAAAAGAATCGAATTTCCAAATACTGCCGGGTTAGTGTGGATTTTACATTTGATGGGATATTGTTGGAAATGATGGAGGCATCATACTTTCCAACCCCAAGCTCCATAATTGCATCGTAATCTTCCTTTGAGATTGTGTAGCGATCCAAATAGGCTATCACATCGCCAACGCCATTCTACAAAGTTTGACATTTAAAACGTACAACTCCCTTTTGGATTAACGTTGAGGCCATCAGAAAAACAAACGCCGGAAGGTATGCTTGTCGGATTTCCGATTTTCCACCCGTAACATGAAGGCATAGATGAATGGAGAGTTCTGTCAAAAGACGGTTGTTTTTTGTGCATTTCGAATTTTGCCCAAGCCAACTAGGGAAAGAGATCAACACGGTAAACAAAACCTTGCAAATTCGATTCGTCCACCCAACGAGCCGGAGCAATTAAAAGCCGGCACCACGCACGATAGAAAGCCATGAAAAGGAGCAAGGGTCCACAATTGATTTGCGCTTTCCATCGTTACAGAATGTCAATACTTACCCATGGATCCTGGCATCGACAATGTCTGATAATGAGAACGAGTCTGCTGCGGCACTAATTTTCTGCAAAGTTAAAAAATCGGCCTGTTTTTGCGATTTGGCATGCGGCAGTGTAGGCTTGCAGGCGACATAGTTTTCCTAAGTGGTTTTAATTTCGACCGTACCTGCATCATTAGTGGGACCAATGAAGAATCGGTAAAATAGAGCTCAAGTAGCTGGTTGATCGATTTTGAGGAAAACGAGGAGCGGGACATCAACTCGCCAATCACATCAAAAGGCCCCTTTTCCGTATCCTTTTTAGAGAGTTCAGAGCTAAAGGTAAACCTGTGCCCACGCTTACTATGACTTGGCCTCATCGTAGGAGAGGGAATCTTTTGTTAACAGCCATGTGCTCAAGATATTCAATATTTGCCGCATATCCCCATGTGTGGACGAGACAAGTTGGTCGACGATGTTTGCGGAAATCGGTAGGTTTTGTTTTCGACAAATTTCCGAAATCCTTGGAGCAATTTGACGGGAATCCGGTCTAAGCAAGCAAGAAGGCGTGTCTTACCTTCGAAATCGGATATCAAGACAGTAGTTGGCAAGAGAGCGCACTTTGATGCTCGATCTGTCATTACAAATACAAATGACGGGGATTTTTGTCTTTTTAAGCAGCACAATCAATTCTGCCATGCCACCGCGATCTCCCGCGGACATCCCGTCAACCTCATCCATGATTAGAAGAATGCTTTTGAATGGGGTTTTTGAGCCAAAGGAGGTCGTATTGGTTATCATCGTCTTATTGTCAAGAAGATCTTGGACTTCATTCTAAAGCTTGTAAATGAAAGAATACTTTGAGGCTTTTTTTGCTCCTTGTATCGCTAGCATTGAGCTCTACCGCCATATAGCCCTCGATTTTTGCTACCAGATTTGCAGCGGTGGTCTTTCCGATGCCAGGAGGACCCGATATAAGCGCCGCCTTGAACGTGGCGCCCATGGGGCCTTTTCTTTTCCTAGCCCTTGTAATCAGCAACACCTACCATTCTTGAAGCCATTGCCGCAGCTTTTGAACCTGGGAGTTGTTCCCAACAAGCTCGGAAAGGTCTTTGGGCATGTATTTAAAGGTCCACATGAGCGAGCTAATGCAAAATGTATGTTGAAGCTTACTCCAAACAAGCATCTGGGGCGCCTTTTTGAACTGGGGCTGACCTTTGCTTTGGAGGCTCTTTTTTGGCGCACATTGCAACATGGTCATCCTCGATCACTTCGCCATGCTCGGAACGTCTTGGCATTGTTTGGATCAATTTATAAAACTGCTCCTCATTAAGCAGAGAAAGCCCAAGTTGCTTGGCCTTTTCAATCTTCCCAGGCCCCGGGTCATCACCGACAACGATAAACGAAGTTTTTCCACTTGGGGCACTTGTCACCTTTCCTCCATATCGTTTCGATAGATCCTGAATCTCTTCTCTATTTAGTTGCGCAAAATTTCCCGTAAACACAAACGTCAATCCCTAAAAACATCAAGCATCACGAACCATACCAAAAGGCAGTTTTCTTTCCCCTCAATAGAAACCCCAGGATGGCGAGCACAGTTTGAGGCTTGTTTACTGAGAAGCTGGAAATAGCTACAAGGTAAAAAAATACCCCTACTTGAAGGCCTTTTTTTCTCCAACAAGAATGGCCTCGACGCTTGTTGTTTCAATCTTAGGGACTCCCTCGGTAAAGAACGAAACAGGCTTGGGTTTTTTCGAAGAGGCGTGATGAAATGGCTTCACAATCTCCAAAAGCTCATTTTGATCATCTGAGGGGTTATTCGATGAATGGGAAGATCGTTCATGAGCCTCAAACTCATCATCCGAAGCCACCGTTCGTTTGGAAGGAAAAGATTTCAAAGCATCCGTTGAAGCTGTTCGTTGCTGGAGTACTTCAAGCTCATCATTGAGAATCCGGAGTTTGGATTTTTGCTCAATAATACTTTTCAATGCCTCTTTATCGGGGTCGTTAAGCATGTGGGACGTATCGATGCTCATCAAGTCGGCATCCAGATCTTCATCGTTAAAAATATCCCCAATCGATGGCTAGGTAAATAAAAAATAACGAATCTACAGGAGTGTATGACTTTTTGGTTGTCATTCTGCTTGACTTTCGAATGGAGGGATTGGCCTGTTCAGCAGGCAAGTTATCCAATTCAATTGTCTCAATGTCTTTGATGGTAGGCTCATCTTGTAAAGATGGCTTGACATCCTCCAAATAACCAGCACTTTTCTTAATGGATTCCTTTGTCCCAAAAAAGCTCCTCAAAGACTAAATGTCAAAATGGCACAAAAGTACCATCAGAAAGGAACAGGCCGTCGGTTAATGCAATTTCCGAATTGATTAATTAAAGTTTAATGGGCTTAATTTTACAATTTTTTTTAATGGATCCCAGTTTCTGTGTTGATTCTGCACAACAGTCATGGATCCTTTGCTGCCATTGCGGCACTCCAATCCAGCCAAACTCTGCTAATATGTGCATTTCATGTCTCAAAAGTCGAGTGGATATAACAGAGGGAATATCAAAGCAAATTGCAATACAAAATTGCCGTTCTTGCGAGCGCTATTTGCATCCCCCCACTCAATGGCTGGTTTGCCAGCCAGAATCGAAGGAGCTATTGTCGTTGTGTTTGAAGCGGCTAAAGCTAGGATCTGGATCGGCCTTAAATAGCGTCCGTTTGGTTGATGCGGGGTTTCTCTGGACAGAGCCTCATTCTCGTCGTCTGAAATTGAAGATTACAGTTCAAAAGGAAGTTCTTGCGTCCACCGTTTTGCAGCAGACATTTCCGGTCGAAGTGGTGATATGTAACCAACAATGCATTAACTGTGCAAAGGTTATGGCAAAAAACATGTGGAACACCAGCGTGCAAGTCAGACAAAAGGTCTCGCATCAAAGGACCTTCCTCCATTTGGAACAACTGATCTTAAAATGCAAAGCACATTCCGACTGTGTAAATATTAAAAAGGTGCCGCATGGGCTGGACTTTTTTTTCTCATGCAGAACACATGCGATTAAGTTTATCGATTTCCTGGAATCGGTGGCACCCGTAAAGACAAAGTCTTCCGAACAGCTTTTGTCTCATGATATCCATTCGGGCCATTCGGCATATAAATTTACCTTTTCCGTGGAGCTTCTTCCCATTTGCAAAGGCGATCTGATTTGCCTACCCCCAGCCATGGCGCGCCAGGCTGGAATTTCATCGACGCCGCTGGTTCTGATCACAAAGGTTGGAAAGCTGTCCGTTGCAATGGTTAATCCAGCAACTTTGAAGATAACGGAGCTACCTGCAGGTGAATTTTGGCACCATTCCAAGAAGATTCAGCCGCTATTTTCATATTCTGATTTGAAGAAATTTGTGGTTTTGGATGCTACCCCTCTTTATGATCTTGCCCCGCCCCAGTCAGACCCCTCATCGTTTCTTTTGGCCGACGTAGAAGTTGGCAAAGAAAGTGATGGGTTTTCCACCACTAGCCTTATCCGAACGCATTTGGGAAGAATCTTGGCTCCAGGTGATCATGTCCTTGGCTATGACCTCAATACTTCCAATCCAAATAACGACGATTTTTCCAATATAGAAGACTCTCTGCCTCAGCTGATATATTTGGTAAAGAAATTCCATCCACAAACAGCTTCAAGGCGAAAAAATCGATCCTGGAAGCTCAAACATCTTAAATCGGAAATTAGGGATGAGGGCTCTGAAGAAACAAGCTCAACCGCGTCCATGAGCATTGTAGCATCCAATACGAAGAAGCAAAAGAAAAATTCTTCTAAGCAGCTAGTACAGATGGAGCAAGAGGAAGAAGATCTGGAAATATTTATGCAAGAGATTGAGGAAGACAGCGAGTTAAGATCTCAATTTAATCTCTATAAGGCAAGAGATTCACGCTACGAACATTTAGAAGAGGAAGGAGAACTCCAGGATGCACATGAAATCGACATTGCAGATCTTTTGGACGATCTTTCTATTGCTTCTGATGAGGAATAAGTCCGTCCGTCCGTCCGTTTGCTCGTTCGTCTGTCCGTTCGGTATAAGCCGTCCATTTTTTAATTTAAACTAAAATTAAAGCTTAAAACTGACTGTATTATTAAACTTAGAGGGCATACATAAGCCTGATTTCTTCAATCCGTTTGGATATCAATATGGGAGTGGTCTCCAAATCAGCAGCGATGGTTGCCTTTTTCTCGGGCGGTAGAAAGTGGAAATGCGAAAGAAGAGTGCCATCAATGATATGTTTAGTTGGAGAGAATGCAGATCTAAACGACAGGTGGTCCCTACCAATCAGAAGCGGGACAGAGGTCCTCAATAGCATCTCCAGCCTTTGAAAAAAATTGACATCTTGTCGCGTAAGCATCGGAATCATGGCGCCTATGCAACCTGTAAGCGTTGTATATAACAACACCTCGCGCCCACTCCCCCACACAAGCATGGCCTTGTTCAAAGAGGTAATGGTATCCCCCACATGCGCATGGCAGATATTTTCAATCTACAATTAGGAGCTTAACCGCCTACCTTATTTGGCGCACCCAAAAGGTGGCTCCTATCTATCAAACGCGCACCAGAGGGATCGGAATCAATTGCCTCGCTAATTGCCAAAGGCAATCTAAGGATGGATATCCCACCAAACTTGTCCGCCATTGCAGTGGTGTCATAATCAAGGGGCAAAGGAGAACATGATGGCCAGCGAGGGATCGGATCATCGGCAATAATGTAAAAGCAATTATCTTCGGGCTTGTATACGGCAATCAACAGGGAGTGTTGGACATCGCTTACGACAACCTTGGTAGCATTGGTATTCAACAGCGTGTCTGAAGTGACTGTGTGAAAGCTGGATGCTCCCGGCGTAGAGATGGAATAAATCCTGCACGGAAAAGATCTATTTTCGCTTTTTCGAAGCAATTTCTTCTTCCCAAGGTCATAAAGACGAAGGATTTGGCCCAGCCCAACCAGTAGTCTGCCTCTAAAGGGACAAAAGCTAGCTGGAAGCTCCTCGACTTGGGTCTAAATGATAAAAAGACAGCATATGACCTTATGGAGCAGTTCCAACGTAATAGCACCATCGCTTTTGATAGTCCATTCATATACATATATCCAGGCGGAATCAAAGGAAAGAGGCATTTGAGAAACATTTATCCCTATGCCTAAAACATAATAAAGCTGCTGAGAGCCATGAAAGCTGACGAGAGACCCACAGAGAGCAGTTTCCTCCGAAGCAAGTGGAAGAGAAAGCCTTTCTTCTCCACTAAGGAGATCGTAAAGATTAACAAACGATGCCCACTGATTAGGTAAACTACAATTAGTAGGTGTAGAAGAAATAGAAATAGCGTTCATGTTACAAGGTTCGCTACAAATTACCATAGCCAAAGGATTCGGAAATACAGATACAAGTGGGTGGATATTGGTTTCAAGTATCATCAATCTGCGAGGAGTCGATGGTAGCTTAATGGTTAAGTAGGGCTGCAATTTTGGAGGAACGATTTTATGTCCCTTTGCCCCGATCGGTCTATCAAAAGAAATTATTCGAAGGGTAGATCCAGAAACACCCAATAATCCGGGAGGCAAATCTTCTGAAGAAAAAAGAGCAGCATACGAAACGCAAATGTAGCTACCAAAATGAGCCAAAATATTGTTACTTGATAGGGAGCAATTGGGGCGGTGAGTTCATGAGGTCATTGTTTAGTTGGATCCATGGCTTGGTTGACAATACAACAAGAGAGGATGTATTTGCATTTGATGGATCTTGAAGTGATGGTGTGACGACCATGTTGAGCGAACTTGGGCCAATGAACCTTTTCATTAAATGAAAACAGTTACCTTGTTCTTGGGTCAGACAGTGAAAAGCCGGTAAGAACGCTCCCCTCAACGGTAAATCTTACCAAAATGCCGTTACTCAAGCCAGAAAATAAAAAAAGCGTTTCATTTTCCCCTACAGTGGGATCCTTTTCGCTCGAAAATGCCAAGCTATTAAGGAGTCCAGATTGAAGCGCCTGCAGTGCAAGCAGATCGAACCCATTTGGTCCGATCGAGAATAGACGAATGATTTGATCTCCCTCCGTACAGATAGCGACAATCGGGATTTCAGAGATTGAAGAATTTGCAGAACCCCATGGCAGGCCTGGGAGTGCAATAGAAGCTATCTGATTTTCCAGCTGCTTGTGAAATGTATTTTCAGAAAGCCGTCCTTGAGCATCAAGCGAAAAAAGAATTAAATGGCAATCGTTAGTAGAGATAATTAGCTAAAATTGATCACCAACAATCCATACTTGTGAGAAGCTGCTGGAGGCCTTTGAGATGAAAGTGCCAGACCGTGGGGTCCATTCTTTAATGCCGCTCGCATCGGCCATGATATGCCGAACCGATTTTGGTGTCACCTACAATAAATTTGGCGGAATACCTGAATAACACTTCCATCCACAAGAGGAGCAAGGTGTATGGTCGAAAGCTGGCTTAAAGAAAAAGGTGATTCGGTATCTTCCTCAACACTTTCGTCAACAATCAAAGCAGTAGTACAGTTGGGGAAAGAAACGATGATATACCGGGTTTTTCCAAGCGCTGAATATCCGCCACACGGATTTTTTCCAAGTGTCCATACGCCAGAGGGACTACCAAGAGGAAGCTCGGTGACAGCCAATTCAGACACCTCCAGACCATGTCTTAGCGCAACAAGGCAGGCATCTGGGCCTGTCCCACCTGCGGTCACTATTCGTGGGGAATCTTCTCCTGGAATATGAAGCACCTACATGCGGTAAAGCAAAATAAAATGGCACCTTTGAATCGGTGATTGGAAGCAGCGAATTTTCCTCCTCTAACAAAGACAAATTTTTTAGTTCGGCTCTTGGAACTACCGTATTTTTGGAATTATTTTCGGTATCCCACTTTTGCTCTTCATCCTCTGCAAGGCCGACGATTTGGTATGTTGCATTTGACCTTTGTTCCGAGGCAACTATCAAAAATCCAGCTCTAAGGATACACATTGATCGCGAAAGCTTGATTGAATCAAAGTATCTAACTTCAAGCCTAGTCACTGTATCCCCGTGGTGCTCAAGGGTAAGTTTAAATAAATCTCCAGACTCCAGCTGAAACAAAACAAAAAATGAAGACTTGGTCTTGTGCAAAAACGAGGCACATACAAGCAAATTGTCCATCGGAAGAGAGAGGGAAAACGGATCCACTTTATAATCTTCGGAGTACCATGTTACCGAGTTAATGGCAAATCCCAAAACGCCGCCAGGCCCATCAGGTCCAGATGATGCGGAGGAAGAATTTGGCAAAGCCAACAGCAGATGGGTGGTTGGATCCACAGGCCTTTGATACTTTCTAACCATGTGATTAAGACCAAGGTCAAGCTCATAATGAACAAGTAACATTTGTTCCGCTTCAGAAAGAGCGTCCTGTCCAGGCGCTTGCAGGAATGATTCAAGAGCGAAAAAGACCGGATTTTCAAAGCCAACGTCCAACGCCACTACAAAATGAACCATCGTATGCGACTTGTGGCAGTCAAGCGGGGAAGAGATCGAAAGGGTTGAGGTTGCATCTCTATTCAGGATGTATGCGAATTTCATTTTCTCAATTGCGCACAAGAGAAATGCTCTGCCTTTTGGATCCACACTCAAGAACTGGCCAGGTACGGCCCGGCGACAACCTGATCGGCCAAAGGTTTCAAGAGCCAAAATTTCCAAAGAACGAGTCTCTGGAACATACTCGAGGATTGAAACACGACCGGAATCAGAGCCAATGACTATGTAATCTTTAGACGAGCCAAGCGGTCGCACAGGCTGGATTGACCTGACGGTTCCAAAAAGACTTCTTCTAATGAGTGAGGATAGTTTTCCCGTTTGTGAGTCAGAGGCTAGGATTTCAAGCTCAGATGCTCCCCGAATGACAGCAATTTCTTGCTGGGACTTTGTTCCTGAAAAAAATCCCAAAGTCAAAAGGGAGATGCAAGCGCTGGGCAACAAAGGAAACTCGATCAAGTGCATAAGAAGAGGCAAAATTATGGCCGAATTTATGTGAAAATTTATAAATTAAAGCGCTGAAACTTGGAGTCTGCCTTGTAATTGATTTTTTACCTCGGCCTGACATGGGCTCATTAATACATGCTAGTACCAGCATATATGAACTCGCAAGCACAACCAAGAAGCGGTATAAAACACACGGTGACCCAAAATAACATTTAGATGCAACTGTTTGGCTATTCAGTTCGCGTGCAAAATCCGTACATTTTATGTATAAATTGGTATCCTAGCGATATGGGGTTTCAACAAGCTTCTCGCTAGTTGTAATTTGCTGTACATATTCAGGTATGCCTTTGATAGACATGCTGGCTGGAAGCGCAGACCTATCGTCTGCCGTTAACGCAGGACTGTTAAAAGAGGAGGAGCCTATCTGCTCCACATTAAACCCGATGGCGGATAAAAGAGATGCGTTGAGCAACTTTCTTCCGTCAAAGATAAATGCAGGTTTGCGCATTGAAGCAAAGATATTAGAATAATTTAAATGGTTGAATTCATCCCACTCCGTACATATCACAATTGCGTCGCAATTGTTGGCAGCCGAGTACGGACATGAATAGATGGTGGTAAGTGTGGCGGCCTCTAAAAATAAAGGAAGCAAAAGAAACCATCCAATAGGCCAAATTCTTGAAAATCGTTCCAAATTTGGGTTTGGCTAACTTTTGGATCGTAAATAGAAATGTGGGCCCTTTCTCTGATCAGGCTTGCCGCAATAGCTGCAGCTGGAGATTCTCTACGAACTTCGGGGCACAAAACAAAACCTGGTATCCCCGGTGTCCTTTTTGAAAGCAAATCCGAATAGCGCGATATTCTTTCCCGAAATGCAACCAAACTGTTTCGTAATTATTCGCCTAACAAAGCGATCCTTTTGATATTCATTGATCCCGATAACCTCTCTCTAATATTCAGCGACTTTTGTTAGCTGAAATGACTCGCACAAGTAGATCAGGTTTAAGACATCTTTTTTGAAGCAGCTTCCTCCAAATCCTAATCAATAAATGTGATGTCAAAGCTAACCAATGGATGCTCTGAGGAAATTGGGCCCAATTCTCGAATCGGACCCGATAGCCCTGGAAACTTCGCCAATATCTGCCCCGACAGCTTCACAAACTGCAGAAAGTGCGTTGATCGAGGAGACTCTTTGCGCCAACATGGCATTGGCCGCCAATTTAGCTAGTTCAGAGGACCAAATGTTTGTGAGAAGAATTCTTTCTTTCGGAACCCATCTTTCATAAATAGAGGCAAGCATATGCCCCGAATTCGAGGCCTCTGTGTTACCAAAAGAGCCAATAAGAATCCGGTCCGGATTCAGCAGGTCACAGATTGCAGTTCCCTCGGCCAAAAATTCTGGGTTGGAAAGAATTGAAAAGTTGACGCCATCTTTCTTGTTGACCTTAAAAATGTGCTGTATGTACTCTGCTGTTTTGCAGGGAACAGTGCTTTTTTCAATGATTATCTTTGAAGACTTGGAGACAAGTGCAATCCTTCTCACAGCGCTCTCAAAAAAGCTAAAAATCGGAGGAAGCCATCAATACCTCGTATCTGCTGCAATTCCAGCACCGATTCCAGACTTTTTCGTTGGCGTATTAACTGCGATAAAGATAATGTCTGCATTTTCAATGGCCTTATCAACATCGTCTGTAAAGAACAGATTTCTTCCTCTACATCTGAAAACAATTTCAGAAAGCCCTGGCTCGTAAATTGGTAAGGAGTTGCTATTCCATTGCGAAATTCTGGCAGAGTTTATATCGGCAATCGTAACAAGAACATCGGGGCACTTTTCCGCAATAACAGCGCAGGTTGGGCCGCCAACATATCCGGCCCCAATGCAGCAAATGGAGTGGGCATATCTAGGTGGATGCATGTAAGAGCAAGCCAGAAAACTTGGTTAAGTAAGTGGAATACGAATGTTTGTTATTGATAGCCTATGCATGTTGACTTGTAAAAATCATTAGATCAAAAATTACTTAAGGGTGGTCCATGCTTTTGTATATGTGCTCACAATTGGTCGAACCCTAACCCTAACCCTCGATACTTTTGACAAACTCCTAATTGCAATCATAAGCTGTATGCCTTACTTGTTGAAAATATGAATTCACACAAGAAAGGCCGTAAAGATATCATATTCCTCCTAAAAATCGGGCTCATCACAAGGCTGCTGGTATATGCAGGTATTGTTGCAGCGTTTTACTTGTTCCCTTCATATGATTTTTCTGTTGAAGTGGCAATGCCATTTGGAAGTTTATCGACATTTCTTCATCCCTTTGTGCGCTGGGATTCGTTATATTTCCTCCAAATAGCCTACAACAGTTGCAAATACCGGTTTGAACCCGAGTATGCATTTTTTCCACTTTATCCATTTCTGATGAGCTGCTTGGCTCCCATTTTCCGTAACATGTGCAGAATCAACGCATTGGTCCTCTCAGGAATTGCGATTTCGCTGCTTTCATTCATATTTTCCATCATTTTATTGTATTCTCTTACGGTAGAAATATTCAAATCAACACGACTAGCTTTTCTTTCTTGCGTCATGTTAATACTGTCGCCTGCCTCCATTTTTCTGACGGCTGTTTATTCAGAGTCACTATTTTTGATGCTCTCTTTAGCAGGAATGCTTTGTTTTGTGAAAGAGTTTCATTTTGCTGCATCCTTGTTTTTTGCATTATCCTCATTTACCCGCGCAAATGGGGTTTTCCATTCCGGGTTTTTCCTTTACCACTCTTTTGTTGTTCTCATTTCACCCAACTCCTGCGGTGTTTTTTCTCGAATTTCCAGGATTTCCACTCAACTATTCAATTTTTTAATTGCTTTATCTGGGTTTGGAATCTTCCAATGGTATTGTTATAACTCTATCTGCCACTCGGGAATCAATATTAGTGATGAGGCCATGTATTGGTGCAACAACCCGCCTTTTCTTGGCCTCTTGTATACATTTGTGCAAAAAGAATATTGGGGCGTAGGTTTTCTCCACTATTATCGATTTAAACAAATTCCAAACTTTCTTATAGCAGGGCCAATGGTTTTCTCCCTGATATATTCACTATTCAGATACCCATCGATCATAAGCAAGGGCGGTCACACCCTTTTTATCCGTACATTCCCTTTTTTAGTTGAATGGCTCGCCATTGGTGTGATTACTATAACAACAGCACATGTCCAAATAGCAACCAGATTATTTTCGTCCTTTGCTCCCATGTTATATTGGACCTGGGCGCTTTTAATTCTAGAATCTTTTAAGGAAAAAAATCCATTAGATCAGGGAGCCGCAGAGGCGACAAATGATGACCAAAATGCTATCAAGCCCCTTTACCCTGAAAAATCAGAATTGAGTGCTATTGATCGTGACACAGCCCAATCACCTTTGCACTATAAAACGATCAATTTAACTCAAGATGGTTTGGGTAAGAAGAGAACCCATGCTAAAATCCTTCTTGCCTATGTTCTCGGAAATGGAATAATTGGGTGTTTTCTTTTTGCCTGTTTTTACCCGCCTGCGTGAGCAAGTTGTATGCATAAATCACGATTTATGCCATATAACAGATTCAGGATCCCAAATTTATTAAATCAAATGGTAATGGCCATTCAGTAACTAGAAGGTAGTTGATGCAGCTATCAATGCAAACTTTTATAAATTAATTAACCCCACGCCTGAATCGCACAAAATTAAAACTTGGTCCGCAGTTTTTAGTAAAATGTATGAGCAGCTTGAGCTCCTCGTCAAAGATCCCAAACTCAAGTCATCCAAGGTATGCCCCCTTTCAAGTAAATGTTGAGACATCTAGGGATCTTGTACTAGTTCTCGCCCAACTTCCCTTTCAGGAGGTTTATTCCAATGTTTTCTTAGCCGACTCGTCGTTATTTGCTCAGTTTTTATCCGCATTTAATAATTCCTTCGAAGAAGTCAATGCTAAGGAGCCTACAAACGATGTATTTATAGCCATTTTAATGAAAAGTTTCTTTCAACGGGTCTTTTTCCGTTTTTGGCCAACATATGTTCAGTAGAAGATGATCGAATACCATTTATTATCCTCAGATTCCTAGTTACCTTCAAAAAGAGTCTTCCTAGTTTTGAAAAGTCAGAACCAGCATATCTCTCATTACTTGTAAATGTGACAACAAAGGTGCTTCTTTCTCGCAACGAAGATAAGGAGGCTTTTGCTGCCATGATTGGTATTATCGATTTGCGATTTTTGGAGGAACTTCTTGGTTTCATAGGCCAAGACGGCATTTTATGTTTTGAAAAAAAAGGAGAACTTTCCCTATATTTACTTCGTAATATTTCAGCAATTGAGTATTATTCGGTGCGACTTATTTCAAAGTCTTATTTTGGTAAACAGTTTTTGCAGCTTTGTCTGGTCGCCTTTTCGAATATGGAGGCGATGAGGGAAATTCTATTTGAAATCATAAAGTTAGCCATGGCTTCATTTTATGGGTTAGGAACTGCATGTTCTTCTCAGCAGACGCATTCTCATTGGATTTATGGAAGGAATATTTAGTCCCCCTCTTTTTAAGACAGTTGCTTGCCTTTAATCCGGATGCCTTTGATGGTATGAGAGAAGATGTAAGTGATGGGTTTTTATCGTAACTAAGGAGCTTGAAGATCTTTCCATTTTCCATCCCCTCTGTAAAACTCTCTTTGCTCCCAATGAGAGAATAGTGCTTCTCGTAGTCGAATCTCTCATAATTTCCGCAAGTGCGTCTAAGGAGATTCGTCGTTTGTATCGAGACCCCAATATTGTAACTTTATCGATTTATTCGTAGTATCCTTTTGTCAGAGAGACTGATCTTGCGATGTCAAAACGAGCTAGCTATTCAGAGGACGTCTCTGCTCTATTTTTAGAGCTTGTTCAGTTGTTAATGAGAGATGAGAGATGACAGATGAGCTCTGAGAATATATTCTAAAAATCAGTTTAGCGTTAGCGTTAGCGTTGAGATTAATGGGCTTGAGCACGTTATAGCTTTCCTCTGACCTTAGACAATAGAAATTTAATATTTATACTAGCTAAGGCTTATACTAGTGATCCGATATCAGATCACGTGGTTTTACCATTGTTTTACGACATACACGCAAACACACAAATAGGAATCTCTGGCTGCTTCCGAATTCCTTTCTATAACATTCCTACAACTTTAGACCAATATAAATTGCATTTCCAGCAATCAGACAGGCGAAACCATCTCTGATGCCTCCGCACTCTATCGTTCCCTTCAAAGCGTTCGGATCCGCATTGAGATTTATTACAAGGTTACGCTAACTCGAATACGATTTTTCAAATTAATTTTCATATTTTTACGTATCTCATTGCTTAAATTTTAATTTAATAATTGGGATTAAATATCGTCCCTCTATGCTACGTTAGATATGGGGGCCATATTTCAGGACTCGTTAGAGTGATAGTAAAAGTAGGAAACAATGCTAACTAGAATAAATAAAGTATCCGTCAAATATTAAATGATTGTTGACTTTTCCTTTCTATCAAACTAGTTAACCCCGATAAACTTGCCAAAATGTCTTTCTAGCTTATAATTGGGACGAGGAACGTATGTGTATGTATGCTTCGTGTGTATGGACCTTTTTAATTGATACTTAACTTGAACCTTTGTATAAAATCATGCTACTACTAAGAGAAGCAAGGAAATGGCGGCTGAAAATGCTTCAAATCGACCAAAATGCCAAGCAGAGGCTGAATTAGCTTCGGGGCTAGCGATATTCTGATTGGCCGGATCTGGGTTTTTGTCAATAGCATTGTTGTTAACGCTCTGAAAATAAGAGAGAGAATGCATGTTTGATTCCTTATATCTACTACTGTGAGTATTTTTTCGATCGCCATTTCCATTATTCCCAAATATTATCCACAGTATGTATGCAGCTGAAATTGAAGCTCCGATGTAAAATAGCGGAAATATAACGAATGAATGGAGGAATATGAAAGACTGATAGATACCATATGTAATTCCTACCATGTGTTGACGGCGATTGTGATGAATCAACCCCAATAATGACAAAATAATGATTAAACCCAAGAAAAGCTCTATATTGAAAAAGAACGTAATTTTGCTGAAACTGAAAGTGAAATGATTTGGAACACTATTGGGATCATTTTTAACTTTGAAATTTTCAAGTAAATCAAAGGCTTTTTTTATAGATGAAGTAAGATTACTTTGAAGTTTTTCATGATCTTTGATAAGATTCAAGATGTCCGTATAATGGGTGATTTCTGGAAGTTTTTGGGGATCACTACTAATGGCATTGGCGACATTACTTGGAAAAGAAATCACCTCATAAACCCATCTTAGCTGGTATTCAGCACTTGAGAGAATAGCGTAGCTGGTGTCAAGAACAAGAAGATCAGATAAAACAGCAGTCTGATTGCAATTCTTAAAATTAGCAGCTAAATCTTGAATTTTTTTCGTAGGCACAACATGTTTGCACTGTGTGATTATTTTCTCCATTGGTACGATTGCTGAAGAAAGCTTCAAAAAAGACGCTTCGGCCAGAGAAAGTTCTTCAACCTTCATATTCAAAAAACGACTCAGATTTTCCAAGTCCAAAAGATTCAGGTTTTTGTGATCCACTGCATTCTTGATATTCTTTTCCATCTGCTTGAAAAGGGTAGAAAATGCTTCATCGAATATTTTGGGCAATTTATTTTCTTCCTCGTTGAAGGTTTTCTCAGAAGTTTCGATTAACGCTTTTATATTTGTAGAAAAGGAATTTTTGAATTTTGAAATTTTATCCAAAATTCCCTCGAGCTCTTTGGATTTCTCAATCAAAGAATTAGGATATTCACTCCCATTAAATTTTGCATATGAGTCTTTAGTAGACATCAAATCTGTCAAATCGCGGGCAATGTTGCGTTCTCGAGCATACAAATTTAGAGAATTATGATAGCCGGTCATATCGGTCGCGTATTTGGTTTCTAGATCCTTAGATATACGCTCCAAATTAGCGATTAAAGAAGATATGTTGGAAATATAAGTTTGCATAATAGGAATGGGCGGGGTTGTCTGAGAAAGATTCTTAAAAATAGACCCGTAGCCATTCGCATGCAATGAAAGATTTTCAACCTTGGGTTTTAGCTTGCTAAAATCGTCTTTCGCGGTGTCATCATTTTGGGGATGAGGCTTAAGATCCGAACTATCTAATAACAGAGCAGCGGTTTCGACAATCTTACTGAACTCTTCCTTATAAGCAGCATTAAAAGAATCAAAATTTTTTCTGACGAAATCTGTATAGTCGAGAAACCGAATCAAACGGCTACATTTTAAATCTTTTATACTGGATTGAAA
Source organism: Mitosporidium daphniae (assembly GCF_000760515.2). Lineage (NCBI taxonomy): Eukaryota > Fungi > Microsporidia > Mitosporidium > Mitosporidium daphniae. Next base: position 35,855 of record NW_013546600.1, read on the forward strand.
CGTGGAATTGAAAAAAGGACCAATAAAGGAAAGCGTTTTGTTCAACTGCTTTGCTTTAGTAACAGATTGTGTAAAGTTTTTGGGATATTCTGCATCACAAAAGACCAGCAGTTGAGAAATAGTTTCGTTGATTCTTTTTTCAAGTTTTTTAAAATCTTCAAAAATTCCATTTCGAACATCCTTGATATTTTTTTCAACTTTTTCAAAGATATTGGTAAAATTATTGTTTTGAATATGTAACAGAGGTGTCACATCATCAAATGAAGGTATAAATTCATCTCGATTGAACTTATTATTGGGGCTTTTAGGCATATTGCAAAGCTCGATAGCATGAAACATAATCTTACTCAAAATAATTAACTCATTCCAATTGGAAACTAACTCGTCTTTAGGATCAATATTAGAAAGGTTAAATACAGGCTGAGTAAAGATATTGTCTTTCCAATTCTTGACTTGTTCAATTATATGTGCGGTATCGTTAGTTAAGGCATACATATCTGACATATTTTTGGTTATTTGTATTATACGTGTAGAATTGATCGATTCTTGAACTTTAGTGGGGGTTTCATCTGAAGGTTTCTTGGTGTAGACCAAGACGTGAACATAGGACTTGATAATTGAATCGAGCGCAGAAATGGGGTTATTTTTTAGATCATTTTCGGCTGAAGATTTCATGTTTTTAATTTCCTTTGATTTTATTGGATTAGTAGAGAAATTTTTATCATTTAAGCTGGAATCAACCAGGCCCGCAACTCGTTTAAAAAGGTCTGGAATTGGGTCGACATCATTTTTCTTTAAAAGTAAACGGTAGATATATAAATCGGAATTTTGATCCGGATTTTGATCGCATCGCATAAAAGATATGGCTACCAGCAACAAGAAAGCAGATAGAAAGGTTAAAAAATGCATAAAAAAAATATAACATCAAATCCAACACATATTCGCACACATAACCAATCAACCCTAAATGTTATCAGGAAACACCAATAGAAACAAAGTGTTAATTTAAGCTGTATCACCAATGGTTTAAAATAAAATTAGCACATGAACTAACCAATACCATGAATTTCGAAAGCTTGACTTCTTCCAGAGCCTGCAGCTTCATCACTAATTTCAGGCTTACTTGCTATAAACAGCTTACATCCTGATTAAAAGGAAAAATAAGTAAAATGGATTTGCTCGTGTATGGTGGTATGTATTATTGAAAGATTAAAGTAGCAAGCATTTTAATCAATTCGATTCCAAGAATAAACGTAACCCAAAAAAGAAGGAACTCACTCTTGTGGTATCTCAATGGCCTCAGATAACACATTTATTGGGTTCCTTGGTTTAAGAGTAACTTTTAACACAGTTATGCCGGATTTAGGGTCAGGGTTTATTTAAATTTAAATAGTGATGCTCAATTGACACCTTAAAAATGTGGACAGCCCCATCAATGATTAAGCAACCTTGGCATGTTGAAATAAATTCATGTGCAATCATTTACATTTGTGCCGCCAATTTTTAATTTGTAATCTTGGAGATTTTCCAATCATCTTTATGCTTTCTTGTTCCGTCGGAGATGATGAAGCACTTGATGCCCCGCGTTCTTCATATGGCAACGAAAAACACTGTGTGCTTCATAAAATGATATTTACAAATTTCAAATCATATGCACAAATTCAAGTAGTGGGACCTTTTGATAACGTATGCCTGCTATTTTATTTTGTATTTTTAGTCATTTACAGCCGTCGTTGGTCCCAATGGCTCTGGAAAGTCCAATATCATTGATGGTCTTCTTTTTGTATTTGGATTCAGATCTTCCAAGCTCCGGCAGCCTAAAGCAATCGACTTGATTCATTGCTCTGAAGAGTACCCGGTTCTTCCTTTTTGCTCAGTCAAGATCGTATTTCACTTATTAGATCGAAACAGTCAGTGTTTCAGCGAATTTATCGTTGAACGCAAAGTGTATCGTGATACTGGTCGCTCAGAGTATCATTTGAATGGCACTGTTCGGTCTCTTTCTGAAATCACACGCATCATGCAGCACGATCTTGGCATTGACTTATCGCACCATCGATGGCTAATTTTGCAAGGGGAGGTTGAGTCAATTTCAATGATGAAGCCACGTTCGTTTTCCAGCTCTCCAAACGAAGAGGGGCTGCTAGAATATTTGGAGGATATCATTGGCTCATCTGCTCTTCTTCCAGAAATAGAAAATTGCGAATCTTTGTGGAACGCCGCATCTGTAGAGTCGAATATTGCGCAGGAAAAGTTGCAGCTCGCCGAAGCAGAGGTGCAAGCAATGCGGCCTGCAGCGGATGAGGCATTACAGAGCATCTCTCGATTTAACGAGGTCCAAACCAAACGAATTGCAATCATGAAATCTTTGTTGCAGCAGTTGCACGATTCTCAAAAGCGGTTACACGAACAAACAGAAAAAATGCATAAAAAGCAAACGACCCTTTCCACTGAGATTGAGGCGAAAAAAAATCAGATTTCAGAACATCGGTCCCGGCGCTTGAAAGAGGAAAACGAGAGAAGATCAGTACAAAATTTTATTCATTTGGAAAAAGGGAAATTAGAGCAAACAGAACGATCCGTGTTAAGGCAAAGGGAGCGCCATGCGCTTACAAAGACAGCCCTCGACCAAGCGGATCGGAATCATGCCAAGATGCTGCAGAAACAAAAAGAGGCTGCCAACGCAGCTGAGGATGCAAAGGAAATTCCAGAAACCATTTCCAAGCTTCAATTGGAGCTAGAAAAGCAGCGAAACCTTTTGACTCCAGAGGTCATTAAAAAAGAAGATTTAGTTGCTCTTCGTCGCGAACGAGCCGTTGTTTTCAAACAGCTTCAAGACATTGAAGTTTTGGAAAACGAAAAGATCTCACTGAAAAATGAAATGGATGCCATCTCTATAGACCGAAATTTACTCAATCAGAAAGAAAATGATGTAAAAGGGGAGCATGAGGCCCTCACGAGATCTCTCCCAGATCTCTCCGTATTGGTTTCTTCTAAAGAACATGCAGTTATGGAACTTGCCGCGGAAATTGGCAATAATACTGATGATGTGGTGGAGGGCGATATGAGGTCTTTGGAATCTATCATCTCCTCGATGCCTGGGGTTATTGGACGTCTCGGCGACTTGCTCTCGCTTTCTTCTGATCAGTATTCCATTGCATTTGAGCGGGCAGCGGGAGGTATTCTTGATAATTGGGTAGTGGAGAGTGGAGCTGATGGCCAGCGTTGTATTGATGAGTTGAGGCGTGGGCAGCTTGGTCGGGCTACCTTTGTGGTACTTTCAGAGCTACCAAAAGCCCCAAACTCGGCCTCAAATTATCCCGGAAAAGAGGACCGCTCTGTGATCCGTCTTTTTGATGTGGTCAAGCCACTCCAATCGAGGTTCACACCTTTGGCGTATTATGCTGTGCGTGGAGAAACCCTTGTGGCGCCCACACTGGATATTGGCACACATATTGCATTTGGAACTTCTCAGAGATACCGTGTAGTCACCATGAGCGGGGAACTCATTGAGCCTTCTGGGGCCATGAGTAGTGGTGGGAATGGGGCCCCAAAAAGAAAAAAGCAGCCATCTGCCTCAATGCATCATCAGCGGCAGGAATTAGCCAAACGGCGTCAAGAGCTTGAGCAGTCACAAGTGCTTCTTTTGGAGGCTACGCAGCGGATTGAAGCCATTGTTGGGGTTGAGCTTCCTGCGCTCAAGCAGCGCCTCGCCTCCATGCATGCGCGAGAAAAGGTCCTTTTATTACGCATGGAGGCTATCAAGAACGAGATATCCCCAAATAGTGGAAAGGATTTGCTCGTTTCTCGATTGGCTAAAATTGAGGTAGAACTAAGTGCCCATCAAAAGCAGGATCCACAACTTGAACTTGTTCTTGATCTAGAAGAACGTCTTCGCGAATTAGAGGCTCGCAAGCGAGATAGCAATCCCACCGCTCAAATGCATGTTGCTGAACAAGCATTACAAGATGCAGCGAACTCCCTAGAAGCTGCTCGCCAGACGGAGCGGACATCGTTTGGATTACTTGTTGAAATGGAAGAAAAACTTTCGTTGGCTAAGCAAAAGCTTGATGCGATAGAGCAAAAAGAGCGTGCTCATATACCTGCTCTCTCCTCTTCAAAAAGCGAGGAGGAAAAGTTAGAGTCAGCTTTGGCTAAAATAGAGGAGCATTTTGAAGATCTTGTTCAATCTCTAAGCGCCGCTCGTTCCGAAATAATAGAGCTGGGAAAGAAGAGCGAGCGCATGACAGAGCTGCTTAGTTCTTCTGTTTGGGTTGTGGATCCTGAGCGTCCGTCTGAGCGGCTCTATTATTCGGAAAAGTCGTTTCCATTCCCTCTGGATCAATTACACTGCTCGGATGAAGCCATGTTATCGCAGCTAGAGCGGCAGGCCGGCACCATTTGGCGTACGTCGGCCTTGATTAAGACATTGCCCATGTCGCTTTCCTTTATCTATTTTCGTCGCCTTAGCTTTTATTTTCTACGCTTGCTTCTGTCCTTGAATTTATCTTACTTGTTTAGAGACCTCGTTTGCGGGGGTGCTATCTGCTTGGAATGCACGAAGAGAGGCGGTCCAAGATGCTAGTGCGCTAGCACAAGCAGCCTTTCAGGCTAAGGAGGCGGCTTGGATGGCATTTGATGTCGCTAAACGCGCCAGGCTCGATCTTTTCATGTCAGGCTTCAGAGAAATCTCTGACTGCCTCAAGTCTATTTATCAAATGATCACACTCGGGGGCAATGCCGAGCTCGAATTGGTTGACTCGCTTGACCCCTTCTCTGAAGGTGTGCTCTTCTCAGTAATGCCACCCAAGAAGGCCTGGAAGAACATTTCTCAGCTCTCTGGCGGCGAAAAGGTATCCACTTGTTTCCGTTTGTTTTTCTTTATTGTTTATGTTGGCACTTGTTGCCCAATGTTTTTATTTCTCGATTTCACCGCATTTTCACTGTTCTCGCATTCCCGTCTATATTGAAAAGCACCATGTTCTCATGTTAGACGTTGAGCTCGCTTGCATTGATTTTTGCATTGCATGCGTTCAAGCCAACCCCCTTCTACGTGATGGATGAAATCGATGCCGCCCTGGACTTTCGCAATGTTTCGATCATTGCCAACTTTATTAAGCAAAAAACACAAAATTCACAGTTCATCGTTGTGTCGCTCAGAAATAGCATGTTTGAAGCCGCAAATGTCCTTGTAGGTGTTTACAAGACACTTAATTGTACACAATCGATAACGGTGCAGCGCGCGCTTGTTGACATGTAGCGTGGAGGGCGTATAGCTGAATATATTCAAATTCCGGAGACACCTCTTGCAGGAGATAATAGCTAATTTTGATGTCATTTAACGGTCCAAATTTGGGCGCACCTTTCCGGCCTTGAAATGGGGTCCACTCGGTGCATGGCTCATCAAGATGCCGGCAATCGCAGTTTGTAGTAAAAAATTCGGCATTTGCATGAGCGCAAGCCTGAAGTTTACACGACAAATTAAATTTTGTTTTTATTTCAATGGCCGGTGACCCTCGAATTGAAGTAATCCCTCCCAAGGATGCTGGAATGCGACCCTTTGATAAGCGCATGGCAACACACAGTCATATAAAGGGGCTTGGGCTTGCATTGGCTCAACAGAGCGACCAAGGCGAAGATGGGTTTGTCGGCCAGCTCCCTGCGCGAATGGCCATGAGCTGCATTCTTTCTATTGCCCGCGAGCGAAAGATGGCTGGACGTGCAATTCTTCTTGTGGGGCCCTCTGGAACCGGAAAAACAGCCTTGGCTCTTGGTCTTTCCCAAGAGCTTGGGCCAAAGGTCCCCTTTACCGCTCTGACGGGTCCAGAAGTATTTTCGTCGGAGGTAAAAAAAACCGAGGTGCTCATGGAGAACTTTCGCCGTTCCATTGGTACGATTCTAGCTTCAATAATGGCAATAGGATTGACGATCAGGGAAATCAAAGAGGTTTATGAGGGCGAAGTCACCATGCTGACCCCGGTGGAGGCCGATAATCCGTTTGGCGGGTTTGGCAGATCAATTTCACACATTCTCGTCACACTCAAAGCAACGAAGGGTACAAAGCAATTGCGCCTCGACCCATCTCTTTACGAATCCTTTCAGCGAGAGCGTATCGCTGTTGGTGATGTCATATACATCGAGTCGGCATCTGGCACGGTGAAGCGGGTTGGACGCTCCGAGTCGTTTGCCAATGAATTCGATTTGGAGGCAGATGAGTATGTTCCCATCCCAAAAGGTGAGGTACTCAAGAAAAAGGAGCTTCTGCAGCAGGTGACACTCCACGACCTGGATGCGGCCAATGCAATGCCTGCTGCCCATGGGGCATCGCTTGCCAATCCGCAGCTCATGATGCCGTGGAGAAAAACCGAAATCACCGAAAGACTCCGCACCGAAGTGAACAAGGTTGTCAATGAGTACATTGACGCAGGCACCGCAGAGCTCGTTCCCGGTAAGCACTGGTCCTTTTCCGTTGTGCACATTTACACTTGGCTTTTCACTCTTTCGGCATATTGCGGTTCCTCGCGCTGCCATTGATCTCTTTTGCGGGTTCCCACCTGATACATTATGTTGCCTCTCATTGATCATAGGTGTACTTTTTATTGACGAGGCCCACATGCTTGATCTTGAGTGCTTTGCATACCTCAACCGCGCCATTGAGTCACCGATATCGCCGCTTCTTGTTCTCGCCACGAATAGAGGTATGCCGTAGATGTTGCAGTTCATCCATCATAGGGCTTTCAGAGATAAGAGGCACTTGCGACAAGGTCCTTGCAGCACATGGAATGCCCTCTGATCTCCTCGATCGACTTGTTATTGTCCCAACGGCCATGTATACACAGGGCGAGATTGAGAAGATTGTTGCCATCAGGGCAAAGATGGAGGGTGTCGATCTCGATACAGATGCCCTTCACTTTCTCGCTGAGATTGGATCATCCACCTCTCTAAGGCATCATATAGCACCCTTATTCGTATTTTTAGATATGCCCTGCAACTGCTTTCGCCATCAAAGATCAACGCCGAGATAGAGTCCACTGGTCCCGTTGTTCGCAGAAAAGACATCGAGAGCGCAAAGAACTTGTTCATTGATGCCGGTCGATCCATGGCACATGTCAAATCGACCGCCTCACATTAAATTACTTCATTTAAACTAACTCGCTCACTTCACGGATTTTTAAACTAAACAGCTCAATAAGAAGGGGACTTGAAAACTATGGGACTTGAAGAATAACAATGCGCTCAGACAAAACACTGGCTTAGCCGCCATCCGAAGAAGGCGGCATCCGTGGCTTTCATCATGGACGATAAGCCTGGGGCACGGTATCGAGTTGTCATCAGTGCTGTAGATATCATCATCCAAAGGATGGCGATGAAAGTTTAATTTTCATTTCTGTTTTAAAATTAATTTTTTTATTTCCACTTGTGGGATCGTCTTTTCCATGCGAGTGACACGAACCAAGCGGTGCAAGCGGCTCATCTCCTTTTATATGAAGACATTCGGATTCAGATATCCCTTTCAGGCAATTGTAGACCCCGAGTTTATCCAGGCCTCAATTGTATCCAAGGTGCGGCTTGAACATGGCGTGCCAGAGCTACTAACCGGTCCTGCCAAGCTTAGTACGAAATATAATCTCATCATCAATAGTGATCACCGGGTGTACTATTCATGAGCTACGAAGCCTTGGCGATCGATATTACGGGGCACTCTTCATGTCCAAATCTTTTGAGCGCATTCGTAATTGCAAACATGCTCCCGGCTCTGTGTCCTCGCTCGATTGCATTCGGGAGCAAATCGGTAGCATGCGGCAACGTCTTTATTGTTTTAGGATCGGCTAACAAGCACAAATATGTTGTTTGCTCGCAAGACACGGCCTTTCTTCAAGAGCTCAGTACACTTGGAGGTGTACCTACCATTCACATCTACAAAGGCGTTTTACAACTCGACCCCATTTCCAGTGCTTCAAAAGCATTGAAGGAAGAAAAAGAGGCGCAGAAAGATAAGCTTACCAAGGCTGAAAGAAGGGAAATCGCTACTTTGATAAATCAGCCAGACCCCACTGATGTGCCCCAAAAAAGGGTAAAGAGGAAAATAGTGAAGGGCCCAAACCCACTTTCCGTCAAAAAAAGGAAAGCCTTGGTAGGAAGAAATTCGGAGGCGTTACCAACGGCGGAACAACAGAGGCCAATTCGCAAAAGAAAAAGAAAGCCCTCAACCAAGGAGGATGTATAATTTGGCACTTTAGTGGGCAACATAAATTATTCTCAAACGCGGATACACTCCCTAACCCTAGGGTTGGGACAGAACAGGCTACAAAGGTCAATTAAATTTATTTAACGGCATATAAATTTTCAGTTTTACCAATGGCTCGCTTCCTGTTTGGCTTTGTTACCGGGCTTTGCTCTGGCCTTTATTGCGCGCAGAATTACGATACGCCCGATGTTAGGACGCTCATATCAACACTCATGAAAAAGGTTCAGGACCTTGAGAAGGAGAATCGGAAGCACGATGACGACGGCCGCGGCGGCCCCAAGTAGCCCGCCTCGATGTATTATAATACGACACACTAATAATTAAACCGTAGAACCAAACCAAACCAACCCTAACACTAACCCAGACCCTTTTTATACACCCCATGTGTTTTCCCGTCAGCTCGGTCTCTAGAAGGTCGTTCGTGACACTGTCTCAGTCCCCACCAAAGTCGTTTCATATCCATCCGCAAAAGTTTAGGCAGCGAGTGATTTTGAGCGATGGCTCTCAAATAGAGTGGAACTGCCTCTGCCCACAAAGCGATGTTCTCACACTGATCCAAGATTCAATTGTACATCCCTCATGGAACTCCACTAAGCTGAGCCATCAGCGTCTTCTTTTAGATTCCTTTGGATCGGTCTCGAAATTCCACAAAAAATTCATTGCGGCCAAAAACCAAGATGCTTCCACACCTGCGTCCCAGAAAAGCCCGAAAGACCCTACTGCCAAACACATGCCAGCGTCGGATGTATGGCAGGCGCTGGAGAACACTTTTGCAGCTCTGGGCGAAACAACAAAATCCAGCCGTACTGGACGTCTTGAGCGGGAGGCCATGGTTGATCCGGATGAAGAACGGAAGCTGGCCGCCATTGCCGCCTCCAACCAGAAGAAAAAGGCCCAGAAAAAGAAATGATTTATCGATTAAGATGGAAGCTGGGGTGATTCAAAGTAAAGATCGAAACGTGTGCCAAAAGCGCGATCCCATAAACGTCGAAATGTGTGCCAAAAGCGTCATCCCATAAACATCGAAACGGGTTCCAAAAGCGTAGCTTTATGGTGGACCTATAAATATTTATTTGTTGAAAAGACGATGGCATTGCAGGGTCTTTAATTTATTAACAGATCTCACTTGTAGTTCCAAATGGACATCCTACAGTCTCCAGAACCCACAAGGAGTAATGGCAGCTTTGGATGGCTATCGATGCAAAGTACTAAAGTAATTAATTTTCCGTTAAATTGGCATACCTGAATTCTTATACGAGGCTATTTTACAAAGAAGCGTGTAGGAAAAGGCGCACCAAATTATGATCGAAGTGTCTTTTGACGAAGAGATGATGTATCGAGAATCGCTCGAAAAAGTTACAGAAAGGACATAATCCTAATATGAGAAACGGTTGACACAAACCTGGTGGCCCTCTAGGATGGAAAGGCAGGAAGAGAGAATTAACTGGTCGTTTTCATCGCAAGAGATGAGCCAGATTCTGATTGTTTTATCCAATGAGGCGGAAGCAAGTTTTTTTCCATCCGAAGAAAGGCTTAGGTGATAAATAGACGCAGAATGGCCAGACGAGTGTATCGAGACCGTTCCAAGCTCAACATTTATCACATAAAGAGACGAACCAAGGGAGGTTACAAAAATGAATTTGCCATCTTTTGACCAGCAGACAAAGGAAATTATACAATCCTTGCTATACTCGCTATCTGACTCGCGCAAAATCGAAATTTCCTTCAATAAAATGTGCTTACGCTCTTCAACATGGACGTCCCATATTGCGACATGGGAATCTCCACTTACCGAGGCTAGTTGTTCTCCAGATGGAGAGTACTTTATACAATAGATGTCTTGAGGATGATGCGTGATTACTTGAAGCGGGACATTGGAGTCGAATTGAAGGATATAAATGACCTTATTTTCAGAGCCCGCGGCAAGGAAGGATCCGCTTGGATGAAAGTCAATGGTACGGATGAAAGACCCAACGGTGGACGGTGTAGAGGCTTCTAGGCCACACGAGAATTCCCTGGTACGCGGTTAGAAAATCATCAAGGCCTACTTTAAAAGAGACATTGATTCTGCCTCAAAGAGCTGCACAATGCCAAAAGACCCAAAGGCAAAATACTTTCCAGAATTGGCCCATCTGACGGAGGAAATAAGATCTTTATGTTGCTGGTCAAATGTCAGTGCTGGAGTAATTCTGGGTATTTTTGACGGGTTATCTTCGGGCCACACCCATAAGCCCCAGTCAGGAAGATTCTGTGCAGGGGCGGGACATTCAATATATTCTAACGCGAACGATTCTAACCCATAAGCGTGATATGTAAACATACTTTGGGTTGGCATTGAAAAAGAAAGCCTTGCGCGTTTTTCTGGTGATAAAGCCGATTCAGGCTTCAAAAAAGCCTGTTTCGATCGACAATCGACTTTTGGAAGCGGTGTGTAGAGAATGGGGCAAGCATTTTTTCGAGTCGGGACCGAGGTGGATGAGGAGGCCAACCCAAATGGCATCTTATTTGTAGATGCTGAATTGGAGGGCGGGCTAGGATTTGCCGTACAATTGCCTTCACTGGAAACATCATTTGAAGCAGATCCTTTGGTGAGGACAGATGAAAAGTTTTTGAAAAACGTTTCCACCAACGTGCTGGTTTTAAAAGTGAAAGGATGGCCTAGTTGTATCAGTTCTTTTTTGCATCTGGCAATGTCTTCTTCAAAACTACACACGTAAGCAAAGATTCAAACCCTTTGTGAAGCTTAAATAGCAAAAGCTCCATTTCAGCAATAATCTTTTGCATGGACGCCATTTCGCTGGTCGAATTTTGTGCTAAATATAAATAAGCGAAACACCGGCATACCCATCTCCTCGTGCTGTTTACGGAAAAGAGAATTCTCTTTCAAAAGAAAATCAAATTCAGATTGAATAGCTGCAAACAGCCCATCGAGACGACCTCGCAGATAAAATTACGCTATCATACCTTTGCATGGCCCGATGGCTCCAGACATTCCAATAGGCCCTCCAGGTGGATATTTTTGGGGCATTCTCGCAGAATAAAACGACGGTGATTGATGGTATTGCAGATGATGGTTATGGGCATGTTGATTTAGGTAGGCATATGAAGCTGGTTGATGATTGTTTAGATATTGCGAGGGACTTGTACCATTTCCATGGTGCTTCAAAAGCCCTATAGAAGATCCCGAAGAAGCAGGCATTGAATTCGATAAATGGGAAAATGTTGGGACATTTGCTGAATTTCCAGTTAAAATGGACGAGATTCCATCAGGCGTGCCTGTGTTTGGACGCACGGTGCTTGTGTTGTTCCGGTTACTGCTAATGTTATTGTCGTGAGAGGCAGTGGTTTCGCAGTACAAAGCATCCGACGACTGGAACGTGAAAGGTTTTGAGGATTCTGGATAATAAGTTAAAGGATTTGCTGAATGCTCACACCCCTCTTCATCATTGGGAGGTACATGTGCTTTTGAGTCAAATCTATGGATCATCAATAATAATTTTGAGTAATAAAACAGGTGATACTTTGTAACCCAAGCGATTAGTTGCAAATTATGCTAAATTTGAATTACATATTTACGCTTTTTAGTAATTTTTTGTGCCAAATTTCGGGGCAAATTTGAGAGCAAATTGGAGGGCAACTTGGATGTCCTCAAAAAGCTCTTGTGCATTTTCTAACCCTACCGAAAAGCGCACAAGAAACGGCGAAATGCTTGCCCTGGTTCTCTGTTGCGCGGTCATCTGAGAATGCGACATCAGTGAGGGAACCTGGACCAGGCTCTCAACCCCCCCAAGAGACTCGGCCAGTGTAAAAATCGCCATGTTGGAAATAAAGCCAAATAATTGCGGTTTCGAGAAAAAATTAAATACCACGCTAAACATGGAACCATGCAGGTTCATGTGGTGTTGTCTCGTGATGAGCTCTTGACGCGCCCCCTTCAAATGTTCGTCGGGATACAGGATTTCTTCAATTCCCTCAACCGCTTCTTGTCTCAGTTTGCAGGTTATAAATTTGGCCGATTCTGATTGCCTTTTCATGCGCACACACAGGGTCTTCATGCCCCTCAGCACCAAAAAGCAATCTATTGGACTGGGTACGGCGCCCAACGCATTTTGCATGAATTTAATTTTCTCGTGCATGACCCGACTATTTGTCAATGCGATTCCAAGCAATGCATCACAATGGCCATTCAATGCCTTCGTTGCGGAATGGACCACCACATCAGCTCCGAGCTTCAAAGGATTCTAAAAGCCAGATGTCTTTGCCCTTCATACCTGAAGATAGGGCGTCATAAAAGTATTATCCACCACCAATACGCCATTTACGGTATGGGCAAGCTCTGCAAAAAAGCCAATATCTGCCACTTTTAATCCGGGATTTGATGGAGACTCAATCCATATGAGGGATGGTGAAAAATTTTCAATTTCCTTTGTATCGATGTGCTTGTCCACATCAATGTACAAAGTGTCAATGTTGAGCTTTTCATTTGCAATTTTTTGCAAGAATCTGTGCGTTCCGCCGTAAAGATCGGTCCCAGCAACGATCTTATTGTTTGCATTTAAGCTCAAGATGACCGCTAGCAATGCGGCGGATCCGCTGGAGAATGCAACGCCTATGTGGAAATATATACGAGTATCCCCACCTAGCGTTTCCTCGGAGCCCTCAATTGCAGAAACGCTTTGCTCTAGCAGATTTCGCGTAGGATTGTCGCTTCGTGAATATTCATATCCACCCTGCCATGTGTTACACAGTTATGTGGTTACCGTTGCCACTCCAGGCTCTTTTTGCTGGAACGTCGTTGAAAGGTACAACGGAGGCACTATTGCCCCGGTGTCCACATCATGGGCAGTCAAATGAACAATCCTGGTCTCGATGCTTTTCACATTTTCTTTTGACATCAAAATGTAGCTGATGCGTACATTGCGTGCGCATATGGCCGAGGTATTAAAGTTTGCTTTGTCGGTTTTAAAATTTCCAATTTTCTTCTAAAGATTCTTTATGTAAATCTAAAGCGAAAGACCGCCCCATTGCCCTCTTATCCGACGAGCGAGTTGGATGTCTTTTTTCATGACGGTGACCCGCTTGGCGTGTATGGCACATAGGTTGCTACAATTAAAAAGAAATCATACGCATCTTCAAATAAATGAGTTAGAAACGCCTCTGCAGCCTCCTGCAGGGCAAGCAGGGCTTGCCCTTGCCAACGGAGCCCAACGCCATCTCTGAACTCGACGGTAACAAAATCGGTCGCTATTTCCCGTACCTAGAATTTACCGACACAAAATACAAGTCTGGCAAACGGAAGTTTCCTCAATAATAAGTCTGTTGTTTTTTGGTAGTGTCTGATCTCTCGAAGCGCAAAGGTACCTGGCCTGTATCTGCGGCTCTTTCGTACATCATCTGTAGCTGCGGCCGATGATAGAGATGGGATGCTTTTTGTTGCTGAAATTGGTTGGGATAATATCCTATCATCTAAAAGATTAGTTTGCTCAATAAAATCACACCAAACTCGGACCTGTTTGATGGATATTTCCTGGCAACTCTTGAAGGGGGGGTCCCCACAATTGAGGGCGGCTCGTTAGAGGGCGATTTTCTGGTTGGAGTAAGCGATTTTCGCGACGTCCCTTTCTTTGTAGAACTTGAAGGAACCGCAGTACTTCCTATACCACTCCTTCGAACCATCAGAATAAGCCGGCACTAGATTCGGATGAACGATGATAAAAATGCTGTAAAATGTACTCCGTATCAATTGTTGCCAATGGCGCCAATTTTAAAGTTTATAATCCCGTAATTGTACAAACATCGACGTTTTCGGCTCATATTGTGGCAGATGATGTCCCAACATGCCCAGCTCTTGAGCAATTTTTCTATTTAGTTACAAAAAATACCCATACGGAGTCAGTAGATCTGCAACCAGAATATGAAGCCCCTTAAACGATTTGGCAAACAATTTCTGCAATAAGGTAAATATGCACGCACCGGAAGAGTTAGACTGATCAGCGTATGCGGCCGAATTAGCCCAGCTCTGTTTGAATTGTCATGATCCACTAACCAACCGGTCGGGACATCAATCGATATCAGAAGTGAGGGGTTTATTTGCACCACTTGGTCAATCAGGGTTCCATATGGCTCTTTAATGACGCTTCCTGTTGAGCCAAATCCTTTTGATCAGAGGAAAGCTCGTACCTAAAACAGCATCGATAATAAAGCCACAATGCGCTGCTTTTGATAGCGAATCTACAATGCAAATGTTCAGGTGTTCGCATATTTTCAAAAGTGAAGAATTTAGCGATGCGGGCGAAAATTGCTTCACAATCACAAGTGTAGGCATATAGCCATACCTGGCCAAGTGTCTAGCAACGACAAGCCCGTCTGCACCGTTATTTCCCGGTCCTAAATATTGACGACGAAACGAGTACCAATTAAAATTATGGGCTTCTTATGGATATCCTTTGAGGGAGGATAGTAATGATAAATGGCCTGAGAGATTGACAATCCTGCCAATTCTACCAATTGGCCTATAGTGTAGCCAATGTCCAAGAGTCTTTTATCGATCTCCTGAGCTTGTGAGGAAGAAATAAATGTGGGAACGGGGCACGCGTTTCCAAAGCTAATATCCATTCTAAAAATGCTTTAATTGCAAACTGATGACAAATTCCATCTTACAATGCCTTGCTATACGCTAAAATTAATAATTCATTACCAGAGGTAACCCTCTCCGTTCAACAAACGGATCTGGTTCGGTATGTACTCTACTGACCCAACCCCGAACCCTGGCTTTAAAACACACGTCTAACGCCAACGCCTGCAACGACACTTGTTGGAATTTGCTTTCCAATAAATTCAGGAAGGCATGTGTCGAAGATTCCTTGGACTATTTGTAGCGTGCAAAAAAGCTGCAGCTATGTGAGCAAAAAGCTAGCAAAAAGTCATTTTTTCAGGGCAGTGTCTTCTATGCCCCAAAATACGACTCCTTGCATAACCGTGGCTAAAAACCGTCAAACATTGACAGTGAAATGGCCACAAGAGGATAAGGTGAAACCTCAGCTTCATATGTACTCAAAATTTCAGTGATTAATAAAAGAAATAAGTAAATGCAAATAAACAAGGGTCACGGTGAGGCTATCTTGATTTTTATAATAGGACCACTGAACCAGATGCTACTGGCTTGAAAGACCTTTCGATCTTCTAACACGATACCTATAATGGGCTAGGTTTAAGCCCTTGCAAGTATTCCAACCAATATTTGATAGATTTTTCTAATGGGGAAACGAGACGAAGATCGAGAAATATCTTTATCGATTGTACTAAAAGACGATGGCTTGAAGGCCCTCAAAAGAAACCTGACACACGAAAGATTCTATTTGGCACTGAAAGATACCTCAAGCCCTGGAGCTTGGACTCAAATTTGGGTTTGCATCCGCCGTTTAAAATACGAACGAGCTTCGTATTCAGACTCCACTAATAAACCAAATGTTTATTTAATCGTCACCCGACTAGGGTTATCAGTGCAAAGTTTTAAATTAATTTATCTACATCACAGCCAAGTTTTACTATGTTTTATATTTTAATAAGCGGGCTTTTGGAAAGGAACACTTGATATCAACAATTGATCGAGTGAAAGCTGCAAACCCGGCGTTGGAGGAGCATATCAGGACGTAAACGGAATTAAATTAAATTAAATTCTGAGGTGAGAAAATGCGTATTTGGAAGTAATGAGGCAAGAACGTTTTCAAAGAGGCCGTATTGACACAAATTCAAAAGATGATCCAAATGGGTACATTCTCCGCCTCAACCTTTTAATTCACCCATGGGTGTCTTTGGAAAGCTGGCATAAATAACAAATTTGCTGTGATCTCGTTTTCAAAGGATTTGGAGAATAACCTGTCGCGCCTTGAATCAAACAAGGCAAAGCTGGAAAGAACGCTGAAGAAGAACCGGAAATTTACAGGCTCTTTGGTCTTATGAGCTAGGGCTTAATTAAATCCGATATACCA
>NW_013546599.1:0-4171 GCF_000760515.2 Mitosporidium daphniae
TCCGCTGAAAGCAGATCAATTGCATGGCAGATTTTCCCTTCTTTGATCAACAACGAGGTGTAAATAAGCTCGTTAAAATGCCTTATTATGATTTCCTCTTCGGAATTCTCTGTCAAGGCAAAATTTTTAATTGCAGGACTGTTGGTTGCCATGTTCGCTGAAGAGCAAAGGCTCTTAAAGTAGCCAAACAAAGATTTTAATCTCGCGTCAGATGATACCTCTGAAAGGCGGCTGCTCTCTTCCATCAATTTGCTGAATTGCGACAGTGCGTATAGAGAAAATAAACGATACACCTGATAAACTGCCCTAATTATTTCCGAAGAAGATTCGCGTGGAGCATATCTTTCGACGAGCTGGATTGTGCCCAGGTAGTTTCCTGCATGGTAATGATTGTAAATTTCATTGAACTCAGCCCTCGAATTCAAGGTCGAAATCACTTGAAGGGACATATGAAAATTTAAATTTAAACTTAAAATGGTAAAAAATTATTTTCCATATCGCAGCTTTCAGGATAATGTCTCTTCAATATTCAATCGTCTTTTCCATTCTTATTGGTGAATTATCGATCATCGCACTTTTTCTGATTCCAATTCCATTTATCATCAAGTCTTCTATAGAGCTAGCCCTGATAAAGACAAGTCGTTCTTCTTTGGTCAATCGAATCGCAATGGCCATATTCGTTCTGGTCTTCATCTTTTTCTTAGATTCTTTCCATAAGATGCTAAAATTCCACACCGCCATCAGCGAATTAACTTCATATGCTGGCCCTTTGCAAACGGATTCTTCAGAGTTTGGATCAATGAACAATCGCAATATGCATCGCCCGCAAAGCCACCATCACCATCATAATTCCTTCCAATCATCAGCCCTATATTCGACGCTATTTTATGCGCAGAGAAATGTTTATCTTACGGGGATGGTTTTGGTTTTATTTTTGTAAGTTATCCATACGTTTTATATACTTTCTAGGGTCATTAGGAAAATGCAGCAACTAATCAAGGAGCGAATGGATAATAGGCAGGTAATTTCCAGTACAGAGTCTACGCTTGCTAAATATATTAACGAAATTGCCATTCTGGGCGAAGAGAATTCAAAGCTTTGCTCGCAAATTTCACTCTTAAAGAAAGATAATGAAGGGCTGGTGCTGAAAATAAGATCGCAATCGAGCGAAAAAAACTCTGAATACAAGCGCCTGTCAGATTTGCTTTCAAATCTGGATGTATGAATTGGCTTATATTAATTTTTACTAGGAAAAATCGGGTACTGCCATTGTACAGGATCAGGAATGACTTTATGTTACCAGTTATGCTTCTGGATGACGTCACCAATAAATTTACCAAATGACCAAGCCCTAAACGAACATACAAGCAACCGATTCAGATAGAATCGAGCAAAGATGAAATTTTGATGAAAGATGTGGTGGATGTCTTTTTATCGGAAAACGATATGATGATCTCACCTTGGGAAAGTAGTTGGATTTTAGATTCCCACGTTGGAAGGTTTTCTAGAAAATTAAACAAGAAAATGCAACACTTGTTCTGTTTAACAGCGAATGGACGTTCAAGCAGGAAAGCGGGACTGAAATGCATTCCAATTTACTTGAGCCTATGATTTGACGTACAGGAATGTGGATTGTAGCCAAGGAATGGTAAATCACAGCAAGGGGCAATAGCTGTTCGCCATTGGATGACAGCTCCCAAAGGGAACAATGAGGGGTTCGATATCCCTTCCCCGCAACCAAAACCCTAATATTCCACTGGTTAACGGATGTTGATAAGGGATGTTTTGGACCATACATGGAAGTGTAGTGCTTTTCAGAAGAAATCGTCATCTGAGAAAAGAAATCCTCAAATAATTTGGAGTGCTCAATTTGTGCGATATCTTTATCTTTGCCGTTGTAGATATCCTTTTTGAAGGGGAGACAGGAGATCTCGTCCCATTCAAACGGAAACAAGATAATGGAAGTGATGGAGCTAAACCCCTCTAGTCGAAACGCCTGCAAGAGGATTTTAAACTCCACATCAAAAATTGCCAGAAACCCAAAAGAACTTCCAATGAGAAGCCATTCAAGATAACTTGGCCTGCAATGTGACTTATCTATTTGGTCCCTGTGTACTGGCGAATTAAAAAACGAAGCACTTTGGTATATTGGCAGCCCAAGAAACGCAGGCCAGCTTAGTTGATCAATAAAGTATTTATTCATTCCAAAAATACAGCCAGCAACACAACCAACAATTCAAAAATCATAAACTGGGCCAAAATTTTATTTTTACTCTAAAATTATCTATGCGCCAATTGATGGCTTTAAGGCCTTTTTCGATACTCTATCGGGAGAAGATACAATATATTGCGGGATCTTAGCCCTTTCAAATATCGATTCACCCGTCTGATAAGTCTTTGGCGTTTTACTACCCATTAGGTCTGAAAGGTTAATAGTAGCGAGACCACTATCTGGGAAGCTGAATGGCCCATAAACAATAGATGGGAAATCGGGCTGAAAGATCCAAATGGTAATATTTTGACCTGGAGGCTCAACGGGCACCCATGTGATGTTGAGGGTCCCAACATTTGAAACTCCAACTGTGTCTGAAGCAGACGTTTCGACGATGTTTCCTGCTGCCAAGATAGAAAATTCTTGAGAGGAACCTTTTCCCGTTGTAGAAGTAACAACAACCTTGTAATGGGAAGTGTTTAATATTCCCAAAGTTGAAAGGTCAATAGTAAGAAATCCATTATTAACTGCAGTGAAGTTATAAGTATAACCAGAGATAACATCGATAAGCTTGATACTAGCCTTGCCAGAAAGTACACCAGAAGAACTCCATTGAACAGGGAGACTAGTGGTCGTATTTTTATAAACAACGGAAGCATTTGGCTCAGTTACATTTAATACGATCGGAGAGTATACTGAAAATGAAGTTATCCCAACTCCAAGTTTCGAGGTGATCATTGAAGTGTATTCACCTGCTTCTATATTTATCTCATCAGGGATAAAGGAGTAAATGCCGATGTTGGGAACAGAAACTTTGAACTCTAGACTAGAGGCTTTGTAAATTGAAAGTTCGACGGTTTTCTGCAATCTGTCAATCGGTTTCCAAACGATGAATATTTTTTGCACGGCATATACATTGGAAGGAATGGCGGTTACATTTAAAGATGCTTTGGAGATGTATAAAATACGGGATGAACCAGAACCGATTGACGATACCACTTCAACTTTATAGGCACCTGCGGCAATTGTTCCAAGAGAAATGTTGTAGTAACCCTTATCAGAAATGTTCTTTGCAACATGATATGAGGCTTCAGAGTTCATATCCCTCACATAAATGTTGGCAGTCTCGTTACATTCAAATGGTCTCCAGTACACAGAGATGTTTTTTCCAATATGAACAGAATAGTTAGACAAAGTAACATCGATATACTGAGAAAGGATCAGGAATGTATTTGAAATTCCTGCACCAAGGGGGGTTACAATGGTAAGGCTATACTCACCGGACGCAATGGTCGAACCAAACTGTGAAACAGAAATTTCGGCCATACCAGAGTCAGGAATGGTTACGTTCTTGAACACGGATGAGGGAGAGTAAATACTACTCAGGATTGCGACGACATTGAAGATCGCTCCTGCAGAGGGTGTCCATGTAACTGGGATGGAGCCAGTGTTTTCGATGCTGATGGAAGTGTCGACATTTACATCAATCCCAGTTTCTGAATAGATGGTAAATTGGGAGCTAACACCCGATGAAATAGAAGAGGTGATATTTAATATATAGATACCAGGGAGGACATTACCAAAAATTTTATTTCGGTTTTTGATGGAGTTGCCGACATTTAATTTCGCACCCGAGAATGGTTTTGCCAAAGCGGCATTCAATCCGTCTAGGAAAAAAAAGAGAAATAGAAGCTTAAGAAAAAATGTTGTCTTCCCAAGCATAGGTAAAGAAAACAGGAATGAGCAAGGGTTTTATACCCTGCGATTGTTGTCTTCCTGTGTTGCCATGGAAATGAGGGAATAAATAAATTGAGTTGAGATTTCCAGTGGGAAATTTTTTTAAAGCAAGAAATTTCCTCTCTCTTTACGGCCAATACTATTGGCATGATTTAAAATGAGATTCATATCTGACATGGCTCGCCATAGTGAAAAATAAGATGCTACTATGAAGGCAACGAA
>NW_013546598.1:0-4065 GCF_000760515.2 Mitosporidium daphniae
ATGCTCAATAATCTCCAAAAAGATATTACCGCAAACAGGCATCTTGTTCCTATTGAATGCAACAAACGATCAAAAGTCACTTCTCTTGAAGCATTCAAAGGCAATATTTTACTCTTCCTCTAACGAACATTTTGGGATTGGTGTTTGCGAGGCAATGTTATCTCATTGTCTTGCAATTTCTATGGGCTCAGGCGGGCCTTTGGAGATTATTGAGCATATGAAATCGGGATATCTTATTCCAGAGTCTGGCGCCCATGACGATTTTTCACCTCCAATTAGTCTTTTGGAAATCTTGGCCCGATTATTTGCCTCAGGACCCGAGAAAAATAATTCGCCACATGACATCCAGCGCATCATTCAGAATGGATATGCCAAGATATCCGAATACTTTACAATGGACAATTTTACGACCACGATCATCCGTGATGCATGTAATTCCAAATGATGGTGAAATGATACCCACAAAGTAAACCCTTAAAATATCCGCTCGCATTTGGAATGGTATTGTTTGCCGAATTTTCCCGATTACATTGTATCGATCTTCATTTTCACCGTGCAAACTTGGCTAAACGTGACTTTGAATTTTGTTGATTATCCAAATTAAGTAGCGTAGTTAATTTTAACATTTAAAGCAACTGATAGTAATCGCGATTTGAAACGCATATCAMCCCAAACCTATTTAAGAATTCAACATTTTTGTTAGTTTTAATCCGGAATTATGTCACATAAAGTGTCAAAAATCACAACGAAGCCTTTGCGGATTGCTATGATTCACCCGATGTTTACAGGAATTGCTGGCGCGGATCGTTTAATTATTGAGGCATGTCTTTCTTTGCAATCGAAAGGGAATACTGTCAACATTTTTACTACAGATTATCACTTGAAACAAGAGTCTTTTTCTGATGAGGGCATGGTAAATATTACTTCAATCAACACCCACATGCCAAACTCGATCTTCGGTTATTGCGTCCATCCTTTTAACTATTTAAAATCGATGATTCTGATTGTATGCGCATTGAGTCGGCTTCTTTCTCATGACATGATAATCTGCGATCAACTACCGACCGGAATTCTCATATTGTATTTTTTAATGAGCCTACTGTGTGTGAAAAATGAAAATAGGCCAATACTCGCATATTATTGCCATTATCCCGACTTTGCGCATGTTTTCCTCTTAAAAAGAGGATTCATATTAAGTGCCGGAAGAAGATTCTTTAGCTTTTTGGAGAAAAAAGCAATGCAATGTTCCGATATTGTTTACGCAAATTCCGGGTTTACCAAAACCGCAATCATCACACATTTCCCACAATGCCACCACGTCGAAGTTTTATATCCAGGAATTCCAGAGTTCACTCCCAATTTTGAAATTTCAAATTCGTTTTTCAAGGAAAATCCGGTCTGTGCCATCATAGAGAATACTAACTCGATGCTTTCGCTTAATAGATTCCTTCCGTCAAAATACCTGGAGAGAATTATCGCGCTGACAAATGCGCTAAAACAAAAGAAAACAAAACTTACCACTGTCATCATGGGCGGAGGCTGTGGTATGGACATTGAAAAATTGGAATATTTAAGTACCCTGGTTGCTATATGCAAAGCATATTCGCTTTCATTTACGGTTGCTCATGCTAATAAGATAATTTTGTGTTCCAAAGATCAGCCCACGGGTGCTGTGGACGTCCTATTTGTTGTGAATGGAACGGATGAGCAGAAACGTTTCTTTCTTGCCCATTCTAAAGCCTTATTTTACACCGCTTCTTATGAGCATTTTGGAATGGGAATTGTTGAGGGAATGCTTTCCCACTGTTTCCCGATAGCAATGGCATCTGGAGGTCCATTGGAAATTATTGAGCACATGAAGTCCGGGTATTTGGTACCAGAACCGACGAATGGCGCTTCTTTCTCACCGCCTGCCGATCTTGTCAATTTATTGGCTAAATTGTATGGCAACAATCTAGCTCGCGAGGAATCACCACAGGATCTCAAGAAAATCATCGAAAATGGATACAACCGAGCAAAGTCTCTCTACACGATAGAAGCTTTTTCCGATGCCATTATCAAGCATTATTTAGCAAAATCTGCTATTAGCCTCCCAGAATAAATTTTACATTAATATGACCTCGAAATTGGGGACAAGTCGCAAATTTTCCCTAAATGGTGCCAAGCCAATGAACTCTTATATTTGGGGTCCTTTTTCGGCAACTATTGGTCAAGAGTTAAAAAATAATAGCACAAAATCGCTTGCAGATGCGAAGGAAGTACTCCGCTAAAAAAGTTCCTTTACATTGTAAAGCTACGATTTTGAATCGATTTCTTGAAAAGGAATTAAATTGCAAAAATGGTATTAAATTTTTGGCTATTTTAATTTATGAAGCGGAAGGGTTCCTCATCCTCGTCTTTGTTGTCGCCATCGTCAAAGAAGAACAAAGATATTGGTAGCTTTTTCAAGCAGGATCCCGCAGCCAATAAATTTATAATGCCGAAATTCGATAAAACCATGACCAGAAAAGCCGCAAGAGCGACAAATAAATGGGTTGGAGCCCATCTTGGGATCTCTGGTGGGATTCACAAGTCCATCACTTCTAGCTGCTGTATCGAAGCCAATGCAGTTGCTTTGTTTGTACGGTCTCAGAGAAGATGGACATCTCCTGCACTTGCCCCAGAAGCCATTTCGGAATTTGGAAAAGTTCTTAATGAAACCTCCTTTATGATTCCGGATGAGGACAAGCCTCAAATTTTGCCACACGGATCCTATTTGATTAATCTGGGAAATCCAGACCCAAAAAAACGCAAGGCAAGCTATTTGGGCTTTCTTGATGAACTGAAGCGATGTGAAGCGCTTAACATTAAATTGTACAATTTTCATCCAGGCTCGACTTGCGGAGAATGCTCAAAAAGCGAGTCGATTGAATTTATTGCCGAGTCGATCAACATGGCACATAAAGAAACCTCCTTTGTAAAGATCTTGCTTGAAAACATGGCAGGCCAGGGGAATGTAATTGGATCTGCATTTGAAGAGTTAGCTGCTATCATTGAAAGGGTTGTCCAGAAAGATCGGATCGGTGTTTGCCTGGATACATGCCATGCCTTCTCGGCTGGATATGACATTAGGACGCCTGAGGGTTGGGAAATCGTTTTGGAGAAATTTGATAGGCTGATTGGAATTAACCCTTTCCTTTCAGCGCTCCATCTTAATGACTCCAAAGGCCCACTTGGCTGCAAAAAGGACCGCCACGAGAATATTGGAATGGGACACATTGGGATTGAATGCTTCAAGTTTATTATGAGGGATCCTCGGTTTGACAAGATCCCGTTGATTCTGGAGACGCCACTCAAGGATGAAGACAATGGCACGTATAAAACGTACGCGGATGAAATCCAGCTTCTATACTCATTTACGGACAGTAATACATGAGAAAATCATTCGCATGTATGTATGCAAACCCCTTGATACGAGTATCGAAATTTACAATGAAACCAGTAAAATGATTTGCAAGTTAAGCCGGAAGCACCTTTCGTTATTTGGGCTTAAACTTGATCGATGGGGTAAAATTGATTGCCCGCCAAACACCGATCAGTTTAAAGTTTGAAATGTTGGCACCACTACACCCCTTCAGTGCACCATTGTACTCTGAGGGCTTATTCGATTTTGGTGCATTAAATCGAAGTTCGCCTTGTGCAATAAGGATATTGGGTGTATTTTTGATAGGTTTCGTACTAAATATGTTGTTTGTTTTGAAGTGGTGCCATGGTAACCATCCATCGTTATATGCGGTGTGGCAAAAATTTGGCATAAACAATGGAATGCCATAATAAACATCGACATAAACAATAGAATCCTATAATAAACACCGGAATAAATAATAGAATGCTATAATAAACACCGACATATATTGATGGCACTCTGGATGTACTCCTCATATTTCGTTTATAAGAGCTTGATATTTCTCTGTTTTTCGTGCGTATGCTTTACACACGATGCTTACCAAGAAGATAAGGAAGCGCTCAATACCATCGACATTAGCCGATACAAGATTGCTTATATTAACGCCACCGATACAAAAG
>NW_013546597.1:0-4000 GCF_000760515.2 Mitosporidium daphniae
TCTTGATGAAGGCTGATTGGATATGATGTAAATATCTGGAAAGTCATCGACATCTCCCTCGATAACGAATGGATCTTTGTGGCAAAAAGGGTAACAAACTAAAGTTAGGATGGAATAACTCAACATAATGTATCTGGTGCTGTTGGTGCAATGTGTCTGGAGACCAAAGTAATTTGCGCAAGGATAAGCCTGAGTTGCCCTTCATCAAGATTTTCAGAATGAGAAGCTCGCTTGGCATAATATCTGGCCATGTCATCGATATTTTGGCCGGACACGACCAAAACCTTTTTCCCGTCCAATGTCAAATAGGAAGGATTTGTTGTCAATTCAAATTGAGATTTTAAAAGGGAAGAACTCTTCTCAAATAGCCCTCTAACTATAGGCCTTTGAGGCAGGGAAATTGAGGTGGGATCATTAGAGCCAGGAATAAGAATGACAGACTTATTTGTATCAACGAGATATTCGTAAATAAAATTGTCAAGATCAGAAATAAAACATGCTGTATCCGCATCAGCTTGAGAATCTAAGGCACAAATATTTCCAGCAATTATAACTCTATTCGGGGTGTTCATTTCTTCCATCTGTAGAAAGGAAAACATTTTTTGCAGGCTTAGGAAATTTTCCGATTCAAAGGAGGAAAATAGCGAACATGCAATGACAATATCGTTGGAGGAAATTTTTTTCTTAATGTTAGGTAGTGCAAAAACCGGAGTGAGGTTATCGAAAGATGAGGCGAAATATATGGAGTCCACCACAAAGAGTGGTTTTTTCTCAATTTTGGCTTGTCGGCCGGTGAGACCTAGAACCATACCAGAGGTAACAAAACTTCGAAGCTTTACATTTTCAGAAAAGGTAATTTGTATTCTTCCAGATTCATCTTCTGCAAAAATGTTTCTAGCAAAGGCGTTATCATCGCCATACGCTGGGATGTCATTTCCGAAATATTGAGGAAAAGAAGAATTGATGTTCAGCTATAAATTAATGATGGAAAAATTTCAAACTTGTGTTGAAAGCTCAGAAAGAACATTCGGCTTTTTGGGAAGATCTATATAAATTGTTCCAACAACAAAAGATGGAACATCCAATTTTAGATCCAAAAGTCTGCATTGCGTGTGTGTTGGTGAAGTCGAAGCTAACAAGAATAAAACAAGAATAAATACTCGTTGAAGACAGAAATGATTCAAGAATAGATTGGCGTAGTTGGTTTAGTCTGACAAAATAAATTTGCGAATATTGCTGCTCAAAAATACGACACGAATGGGTCTCGTCAAAGAGAGGAAATTGAATCGAAACTCCTGAATTCATAATAAATCAAGTCCAGCATACGTTATTTGTAGTATTTTTATTATTTATATATTTATATTCAGATGCAAATGTGTTTCGATGGTGTAGTTGGTTATCACTTCTGTTTAACACACAGGCGGTCCTCGGTTCGATTCCGGGTCGAAACATTTTATGTCTTCTAAAGTGTTGCAAAATTTTTATGTCTATAAAAGCCAGCTCAATAATTGCTCTTGAGCGAGAGCAGGAGCGGGATCGAATTAAGGAAATATTCCTTTCCCGTGGACCATGTGAGACTGTTAAATCACTGCAATCCGAATCTACCCTTGAATATCCAGATATGGGTTTTTCTAGCATTTGTTTTTATCCGTAGCAAAATACAAACAAATTTACAGAGTTTTTAGCCCGCTTGTCCAATCTGGTAATGGAATAACTCACAATTTTCACGCTTTGATCTTCAAATCCCAAATTTTCCTTTTAAAGGAAAAGTGGGATAGCTTGACAGGTGAAAAAAAAACCCGGGCTCTGGAACGAGCTCTCTCGTTTATCTCTCTTTACCATGAGTTGGGTCAATCAGGCGCTCAAAACAAGGAATTAATCACGGAATTCGTAAAGGAGATCCTTCTTGATTTAGTATCGATTTTTTCCTTTAAAGATGGAGCTGATCCATTTGAATATTTGATTCTTGATTTTTTTTGTAATAACCGAAGAATTTACAAAGTATTCTTGATTTATATGCTCCCTTTAGCTTTTACCGACAGATATCCAAGTATTGGTTTGGAAAGTTGATTATCAAAATATTCAGCTGAACAGCTTAAGGCCAAGAATACTTTCTGCCGATATAAGAGGAGCTATAGACACCCTTTTCCAGCAAAATATTGCCTTTCCAGAGTCACTTCAATATAACGCTTCCGATGTAAATTCCCCAGAATTGACCTCATTGAGGTAGTTGATTTCTGTTTATATGGTAATTTTAGACATTCACTTGCAGATCACGAGTCCATCAAATACTTGTCTTCGCTTTTTGAGCGAGTTGATACCACTTTGGCTAGACAGGGAATCTTAAATGAGGTTGTTGATGTCATCAGAGCACAATGCTTTTCAGATGTAAAGAAGGAAGCTAGTGCCAGCTGTATTTTGCTAACAATTCTGTTAAAGAATGTAGACATTTTTTATCCGTCAAATAGAGAGGTATGATGCGCAATTAATCCAAGATATCACATTCTAGGTCGGATCTTTTATCTTCCATCGTCAAACTTATCTTTTCACCGCATTCATCTGTAGACGAGCTCTGGGTGAAGGCAAATAATCTCAAAATCATTGCAAAGTCGATCTCTAAAGCCGACGAATACATTTTGTCGTAGGTTTGTGGCTCATTAACGATTAGCGATATTGGGATACTACTCAATAATTCCTTATCTAAGCACGCAATTTTTTCCTTTTGCCACGACATGATTGTTTATAATGACGGTAAAAATGGCGACAAGGTAAAGCCTTTTTTTAATTCAGAAATTTTATGATATTGTCGCCACGTTGAGATATTTCTATTTCCTTTCTAAAAAATTTGACAAGCTCTTTCGTTTGGAATGTGATTTGCCAACAATACAAACAAAATCTGCCACCGTTGCAATTCGGTTTTATGATCTTTTGTCGCGCTGGATCTTTTCTGGAGAAAATTATATCGTCCCCAATGTCCGATCGATTCTTGACCAGTGCCATTGTGACGAATATTTCCAATTTGAACTGCAGGTATGTTTTTTGGGTTTAGTCCCAGCTTTTAATGAGCTTTATCATTCGAATGGCCTACTTGGGGCCTGTAGATGATACCTGCCAAATTCAATTGTTTGCATGCACGCTTTCGCTATTTGTTGGCTGCCCTCCAGCAATTGTTTTTGCAGAAGATTTCTTTTTTTGGAAGGCGTTATTGGAGCCAGCCACCATCACACCCGAGGTATTGTCTGGTTATCTTGTTATGCTATATAGATTTTTTTGCTTCCATTTCATGGTGTCCTTGTTAGCTTCATCGTAAATACACTGAGACAATTATCTGATTTGGAACTGTCTGTCCCCCTTTCGGTGATTGTTGAGTTTTTGAAATACTTGATGGTGTTTCTGCCGACCCTTAAAAATATACAAGAACGAAAAATCATCCTAGATCAGGTAACCAATTCGCTTAATTCGTTGATCAACGACATTAACGAAGACACAACAAACGATCCTAGCCTTCAAGAGCTGACATCGCTGTTTAAGGCACTCATCTTGCTTCTCCAAAAGTATGAAATAAATTGAATAAAAATGTATCCAAATGACCAGCTTGAACGTGACATATACAAAGTAAGACACATGTTGAGCACATGCAGACCACATGCAGAGAACACGTTGAGCACATGCAGACCACATGCAGAGAACATGTTGAGCAAAATTGTCCCTGTCCGTTAAGCCCCGATACGATTAAATATTACAACATTTAATAGAGTTAATCAGAGAGAGCCATGATGGCATTGACGATATCACCTTGATTCTCGCGGAGGGCCAGTACTGCACGGTGACGAGAAACACTGCACTGCGACATGACCATCTCAATATCCTTGGACTCCAAGCCAGATTCGTCCACAGGGGCTGACTCATCAACCTCCTGCACTCCTTCAATTTGCTTTAAAGCCGATGCAGATTGGACGGGAAAATCTTTCATCATTGCCTCCTGCTGTTCTTGGTAACG